>NW_024533268.1:0-83871 GCF_016097555.1 Gigantopelta aegis
CAACCCTGAGGTATGACCATTTTGGAACTAGCTATCATTAGGCAGTCCACCCTTTATTATCTTGAATGTTAATGCCTACTTCCAGCTGATACGAGTGTTTGTATAACTTGTTCATATCCACCTTCAATAGGCTATCATAAGTGCTGTACTGCCTTCTTCATTGAAATAGTCTACATCACTTTTCTAATTTCAGGAGAAATTGTACAGCTTCATTGTGACCAGCCTTTTGCAGCTATAAAAAGAGCGACTCAAAAGTAAAGTTCATATTCTCATCTTCTTCCAGGATAGGTCCCCATTAATTGTGTAGACCAAAGATACCAATGAGAGCATAAACTGTAGCTGTTCTTAGCATAAGCTATGAGACAATCATGTATTTGATTCATGAACAATGTATTTAATATGAACTGAACCTGTGATGATCTCAATGTACTTTAAAATTGATTGCTTAGACTTGTGAGGAGGTAAATGCGTACAAGTAGACAAAGTTGTTCAATAGTAGCTTCATTCCATGGATTATGTAACTCTATTTGAATTTGGGGCATATTTGATAAATCTCATAGATGTGGAGAATATACAGTTTGTAATTATCTTTGAGTTGTTTGATTGTAGTTGAGCAACGAAGTGTATCAGCCTTAGTCATATGGTTTTTAAGTTCATTGACAAGACTTTTCTTCTCATTTCCGAAAAGCATTCATCATTGAGAAACTTTTCACACATATCAACAATTAATTCACAGTCTATAAAGTCAAAAAATGGATGTAGTTTCTTGAAAAGCTCATTTAAATCGCATGATGTCACTCAATTGCCAACCCAGTTCATTCGATGTTCAATCCATCTAATAAAGTCCACTAGTACTAGTTGTTGATGTTGTAGTTTATGATCAAGAGATGATCGGACAGCTACCATTAACAAACTAAAATTTCTGTTTAGGTTTACTAAAGAAATTTTCACTTGGTTTTCCTCTTCTTTTTGCTTTCTAACATTACTGTTTTTACAATGATAATATCATTTTACCAATAAAGTTTTAATACCTTGAGAAAGTGGTTAATGCTGTCAATGAAGTTGTATTAAATTTTGATATACTTTCGAAGCTAGAGTGTATTCTTGTGATGTTTCTAGTGCAAAACAATACATCCTGCCATGATGCCTCAGATGAACACTAAGCGCATTTAATAAAGAGAGCAGATTTTTGTTGGTCAATTCTTCTATTTTCACATTCAATATTACTTGGATATGATCACTCTTAATACCAGGTAAGAAAGTACCAAACTTTTGCCAATTGACTAGAGCATCTAGTAATTCTATTAAGTGGTCGTACTTTGGTCTAACAACATAGCAGGATCTGCTGACATTATTAACTTTATATTGTAGACAACAGACAACAACTAGCAAACTGGGCATCTTATTCCCTTTATTTTTTCTTGGTTACTATGGAAACGCATGGTTGTCTATGACAACATATGTATAGTAATTGAATAACATTAGATTTCTTTATAAGGCAATAATGTCATGAATATATTTTTAGACTGACACTCGTATTGTGTTTTGGCTAATAAACTGTGAGAACATTGTATGAATATTATTATAATATATAATGTAAGATGTGTCAATATTATTCATAGTATAACTCAGTTAGTGATACAATACTTTATTACTTGTACTACATGTTATAGAAGTATATACTCTAGTCAACAATAATTACTATCAAGTACTGAGAACTTGCCCAAATTCTCAACTACAAGTACTAATAATATAGTTAAACTTACCAACAACTCTTCATGACAAATGAGAGAGAGGAGAAAAACTCAACTACCTTATAATTATAGAGTTTACTTTGTCTAACAAAGTAACATTCTAAGCTCTCAAGATACTCTGTGATAATCAGACAGACGATGGTACTACCTGTGTAGATGGCACAATGTTTATCTTATTATTATTATTATTCTTCATGCAATGATAATAACAAATATAACACTATAATAGTGATTATTTTTAGGACAGAAAGGTATGTTTTTTACATGAGTCATCTGCTTTATGTCTTATTTAAGCACTTTTAACAATGAAAATAGTGGTTTGCATAGGGATTTTTTATGAGTTAATCATAATTTGTAGGGCACTATTCTATTAATGTTCTATTCTATCATGAGGCCTGTTCTCGGTGGTATGAACTTACACTCAACCTTTGTTCCTGTTTCTTAAGATCAAATTTGTTATGTCTTCTAACAATCAAGAAACAAGTATCCTTACAATAAATTACCAGTTGAACTAACTATTTCTGGCTTGCTTTACACATAATAACTTATTATTTCTAATACATGCATAGTATATTATGGTAAACTATAATGTAAACTTAGGATTGTATAATTATGTTGTGTTAATTACTTCTTATTAATACCTTTTATTCTTTGTTATTGCTACATTGTTCTTTCTCTTGTATATCTTTGTTAATGTGTAAATTAGTCCTCACTTGTTCTACATGTATTTAAGTTTTTCTCTTTGTTAGTTGTTCATAATAATTTTAGTCGGTGTAATAAAGTGATCAGGACAGGGATGTATATATAATATTATTATAATGACTAACAATAATTTTATTGTTAACCATTACAAAATTATAGTAGTACCCTGTTGTATATCCTGAGTACACTCACTCAACCTGTCATAAAGTAAAAACACATTGTAAACATACTTTAATTAATTTATGATTTGCATAGGTAGAGGAATAAACATAAGAATAAATGAACAAATTATCAGACAAATAGACAAAGAAATAGAGATATGATATGATTTTCTACTCCCAGTAGTGTATCTCTGATTGATTATTAAAACTCTGTACATATTGTTGCAACAATAGCAAATGCAGAGTTTGTTTTAATTTAATATATAAGTAGTCAGAGAAGATAATAATGTAATATATAGCTGGCTATATAGTTAATATACAGTATTGTTTAGGTCTTACTAGTTAATTAATAATGTTTTGTAGTTCATAACTAAAATCTAAAGTAGAAGAATTTATTGTATTTTAAAGTAATATTATAATGACCACAGATAACTAAAGCACATACCCAATGTTATAGAAGTAGTTGATATAATATTATATGATATATGTAGACTTGTCTCTATTCTTGAAATATCATACTAATATTATGTCTAAATAGCCCCAAAATAGTTATTTTGTCTGTACATTCTTCTGTTTATGTATTTATCAACAGATCTATCTATCATCCATTGATTAATTATCCATCCATTATTCAATCCATTTATACATCCACACCCACATTGTACAAATTGATTGGTTTATTAACTACTACATGTTATATAAGTTATATATACAAAAGTAAACATAACACTATATTGGTTACTAATGTATTATGAAATTGAAAGTTATGTAGTTACATAAGTAATAGTACATTAGTAATGAAAATAATATTATGATTACTTTTGACAAACATAAGTTACATTGTAACCTATATAACTAAATAATAGTTAAATCAACCAATCATCTGTTACAGTGTAACTATCTGTCCATTGGCATATCCACCTATCTATGTATCCATACATAGATAGGTGGATATGCCATTTATTCTATTCATCCACCCATTTGTTGATTTATTGATACAAACCATCCATCCATCAATGTATCTATCTATCCATATATATACATACATCCTTTTTAAACTGTTAATATCATTTAAATAGATACAGTTTGACAAATTTCTTGGACAATCTCAAGAGTATGATTATTAATGACTAAGCTTTGCTTCAGCAAAACTGCAGCTAATATTATCTAATTTTGAAGCTATTTAATAGAAAAATTGAGAATAAATATATTGTAGCTTCTATTCTTAATTTATATATTCACATCATCCTATAATTATATAGTAACCTTCTGAACAACCAAGATTAAAATTGAAATCTGCTATTATAATAAAGCAGAATTTATAATAATTAAAAAAATGCAATATGACGGTATATGCTAATAATTATAAAATCAATTTTTAGCAGTAAAATGTACTACTTAGACTTCTTTCTTGTTGTCTTGTTTTACACTGGTATTTTAGTTCTGTGAGGTTAAGTAAGTGAACTTGTTAAAGATGTGAAACTTTGCAATTCTAAAGTCATTTTCTTTGTCTCCCTCTTAAGAATGTAACTTGACTTTTCATACATTGTTATATCATCTGTTGTTAATAATGATTTGGTTATGGCTTCTTCACCTAACAATGACTGAAGATCAGATGATCATATTTTTCTTTCCCTGTAATTGTGATATTGTCTGACCTCCACAGCTGATTAGTAGCTCACTAATGGCTTCCTTTTTAATCTCAATAGCTACATCTAATGGTGTACCGTTGTAAACAATGACGTTAGGATGAGCATCATACATTAAGAGTGTCCCTACAATTGAAGATGATTTACTACCACGTACTGCAAAAAACAAAGGTGTTAACCCTAAATGACTTTCTTGTTTGTTGACATCAGCTCCAGCTTGTATAAGAGCATCCACTATATCAGCATGTCCACATGATGAAGCTACCATGAGTGGAGTAAGACCAAGTACCAATGGAGTATCTGGATGGTATAATGTCTTCATTATGACTGTACCTAAATCTCCTTTGATACATGAATCTAGTAGTTTTCTTTGATCATTAGTAACTTGCGCAAGTTTTTTTAAGAGAAAAGTAATAACATTAGGGTGACCACCATAACATGATGTTACTACTGCTTTTTCAATCTCGTCAGTAGTAGGTTCAGCTTTATCTAAAGCATATTAAAAAGATCTCTATTACCACTATAAGCTGCTAATGAAAATGCTGTTGCTCTATTATATGCTATTATATGAGGATCTGCAAATGATTGTAGTAAACACTCAGCTACTTCAATGTGTCCATTACGACAAGCTAACATTAAGGCTGTATATCCATCTTTCATTTGAACATCAATGTCTATGAGTTCTTTAGTCAATAGTTCAACAACTTCTGTTTGACCATTTGCACTAGCTATCATTAGGGAAGTCCATCCATTTTTGTTCTGAATATTACGTCTGCATCCTCTTTGAGTAGTTGTTCAACTATCTTGGTATGACCATTTTGACTAGCTATCATTAGGGCAGTCCATCCACTTTGTTCTGAATATTAACGTATGGATGCTCTTTGAGTAGTTGCTCAACAACCTGTGTGTGACCATTTTCACTAGCTTTCATTAGGGCAGTCACACCTTTGTTCTGAATATTACGTCTGCATGCTCTTTGAGTAGTTGTTCAACTATCTGGTATGACCATTTGACTAGCTATCATTAGGGCAGTCCATCCACTTTTTTTCCTGAATATTAACGTCTGCATTTTCTTTGAGTAGTTGTTTAACGACCGGTGTATGACCATTTAGGACTAGCTACCAGTAGGGCAGTCCAGCCTTCATTATCTTGAATGTTAACATCTGCATGCTCTTTGAGTAGTTGTTCAACAACCTCAGTATGACCTTTTTCACTAGCTTTTCAATAAGGCAGTCACACCTTCTTTGTTCTGAACATTAAACTCTGCGTGCTCTTTAAGTAGTTGTTCAACCACATGGCTATGACCAATTTCACTAGCTATCATTATGGCAGTCCATCCTTTGTTATCTTGAATGTTAACGTTAGTTCCAGCTGATATGAGTGTTAGTACAATTTGTTTCATGTCCACTTTTACTAGCTAGCATAAGTGCTGTTATCTGCTTTTCATTGCAATGGTCTACATCACCACCTAAATGAGGAGAAATTTTACAGCTTCATTATGACCAATATTTGCAGCTTCAAGAAGAGCGGACTCAAAAGTAAAGTTCATATTTCTCATCTTCTTTCAAGATAGGTTCATCATTAATTGTTAGACCAAAGATACCAATGAGACGCATAAACTGTAGCTTGTCTTGCACATAAGCTATGAGACAATCAGCATTTGCTTCTATGACCACATATTTAACATATACTGAGCCTGTCTCAATCTCAATATGATTAAGAATTGACTGTTTTGATTTGTAAGGAAGTAAATGTCCTATTAGTAGATAAAGTTTTTTGATAGTAGCTTCATTCCACTTGTTATTTAATTCGATGTGAATTTTGGGCATGTTTGATAAATCTGCTAAATATTGTGAGTATACACTTTTTAATTTTTGTTTAAGTTCTTTTTACTGTAGATGAGCAACAAAAGTGTCTCAGCATTAGTCATATGTTTCTTTAACTCACTGACGAGGCTTTTTTTCTCTTTGCCAAAGTATTCATCATTAAGAAATCTCTCACTCATATCAACAATTAAGTCACAGTCTATAAAGTCAAAATATGGATGTAGTTTCTGAAAAATCTTATTTAAGTCTTTGATATTATTAAGTTGCCCAACCCAGTCCATTCGTTGTTCAATCCATGTAGTAAACTCTACTAGTAGTAGTTGTTGATGTTGTAGTTTGTGATCAAGGCTAATCGAACAGCTACCATTAAGTCACTGAAATATTTGTCTAGGCTCACTATTGTACTTTTAATTTCTTTTTCTGCTACTTCATCTTCTAGCTTTACCATTTCTACTGACATACATACTTGAAGAACTATATATATAAAATGATATCATAATAACAGCAAAATTTGTAATACCTTGTGAAGTGCTTGAAGTTGTTGATGAAGTTATATTAATTGCTTGATAGACTTTTGAAGCTAGAGTATATTCTTGTGACTTTTCTAGCGCAAACAACACATCTTGCCATGATGCCTCAGGATAAATACTCAGCCATTTGAAAATAAAGCAGCTTTTTTGTAGGTCAGTTCCTCTGATGTCACATTCAATTACTTGGATATGTTCACTCTTAATTCCAGGTAAGAAAGTACCAAACTTTTGCCAATTGACTAGAGTATCTAATAATTCTATTAACTGGTCATACTTTGGTCTAATGGACATAGAAGGATCTGCTGACATTATCAACTATATATTGTAGACGACAGACAGCAACTACTGGTTGGAAAACAGTGAGGACTTGATCAGTAAAAAAGGGAGAATGTATAGCTGCTGACCTTATAAGGTAATAATTGACATGAAGACAGACATCATGTGATGTAACACTGGAAACAATCAATACTGTTTATAATATCATGTGATGTGTAATATACAAATATTGACCAAATATAGAATGTCTTATATAATCAACATATGGTTTGTTTTTAATAACAGATATCATTATGTTGATGGATAAATGAACATTTAATTACTTGAATATCCTCACTCTTAATTCCACGTAAGAGCACCAAACTTTTGCCGATTGACTGGAATATCTAGTAATTCTATTAAACTGGTCATATTTTTGGTCGAACAGACATAGTAAGATCTGCTGATATTTAAAAACTTTATTGAGCAAGCAATTGACAGTAACTACTCGCAAACTATGGTGGGTTAATACCTTTTGTTTTCTTGCTTAATATACAATGGTTGTCAATGACAACTGATGTATTGAATTAAATAATCTTAATTAGATTCTTTATAAGGTAATGATTGTTATTTTTTTAGACTGTCACTCATACAGAGGTTTTGGCTAATAACTGTGATAACATTGTATGAATATTATAATATTATCATGTGAGGTGTGGTCAGTATTATTCATTTATAACTCAGTGTATGGGAAAAAAGTTAAAATTTTGATCAAATATATACAATAGTCATAAATCATAAATATATTTATATACAATACTTTGTTACTTGTAGTACATGTTATAGAAATTTTAGACAGGTTCTCAGTACTTGATAATAATCATTGTTAACTAAAGTATATACTTCAACAAGAACTCTTCATGACAAATGAGAGAGAGAGAGAGAGGAGACAAATCCAATTGCTTTATAATTATAGAGTTTACTTTGTCTAATAAAGTGGCATCTTAAGTTCTCAACATTGTCTATGATAATCAGACAGACACCTATGTAATAAGGATGGCACAAAGTTTTATCTTATATTATTTTATTATTATTCCTTCTACACAACAATAACTTCAAATGTAGAAGTCTTATAATGATTATTTTACATAGAATGGTATGTTTAATTTGAGTTATCTGCTTTTTACAAGTCTTATTTCATGCTCTTTTAACAATGAAAATAGTGGTTTGCATAGGGTTTGAAGTAACCTCTGTAAGAGGTGCCATTTTATGAGTTATGAGGAAATAAGGAAAAGAAGAGGTTATTAATGATAGTTTGTAAAGCCAGAATTCTATTAGTAATGTTCTATTCTATCATGAGGCCTGTTTTAAGTGGAACGAACTTGCATTCAACCTTTGTTCCTGTTTCTTAATTAAGGAGATCGTATTTTATAGTCTTCTAACAATCAAGAAACAGATATCCTTACAATTCATTACCAGTTGAATTAGCTATTTCTGGTTTGGTTATAGACATAATGACTCATTCTTTCTGATTCATACATAATATATATATATATTAAAACTTATTGTTTACTTATTATAAATTTATAGTAATGTCCTGTGGTATAGTATATCCTGAGTACACTCATTCAACCTGTAATAATACAGAAAGTACATTGTGAACATAATTTAATTAATTTATAATTCAAACAAAAATACCACAAACAAGTAAAAAAGTCAATAAACGTAGGGATGGCAGTGAAAACATTAATAAAATCCTCACTTTTTATTGAACTGAACAGTCTTTACTTCAGACTTCTCATAGGACTGTTTGACTCATTCAACTGTTTCAAGAAAGCATTATTCCCTTGATATTGTGGCTACTATGTAAGAATGTCCATACATCCATTCCTACTTAGGCTTGTTTGAGATGTTTTCCCTGCCATCCGTACATTTAATTATTCTTTTAGAAATTTTAGTTTACTTGTAGAAAAAGCATGTGATAAAACTAAATCTTTATATGAATAGGTAACATGGATGAATGGATCAATGAAAACAATTAACAAATGGATGAATAAATGATCAATAGACAGGAAAATGGATAAATTAACAGACAGTTATAATAGACATATAGTTGGTGGACTCAATGATAGATGGATAGATTAATGGATGGATGATTAGACTGAGAAATGGACAAATAGTTGAATTGACTGATGGATGGAATGATCTATAGATATGGAGTGATAAATAGAATGATAAATGAACAAATGATCAGACAAATGGACAAAGAGATAGAGGACTGATATGATTTCTATTCCCAGTAATGTATATATGATCTTTCAATTATCCTCTGTACATATTGTTACACTAGCAAATGTCTTGTCATATAGCTATTTACCTGTTTTTTTTAATTTTATATATAAATGAGTCAGGGAGGACTAGTAGTGTAAAATATGGCTATTCAGTAGAATATACAGTATTGGTTTAGATCTTTCTGGTTACTTAATAATATTTTGTGGTCATAACTAAATAATCTGGTTTACTATAAAAACTAGAATAATTTTTATATAAAATAGTCCCCCTGTTTATTTTGTCTGTCCATTCTTCTGTCTGTGTATTTATCAACAGATCTATCTATTCATCCATTGATCAATTTATCCATCCATTATTTCAATCCATTTATACATCCACAGCCACACTGATTGTTTTATTGAATTAATACATGGTTAATTGGTTATACAGATTACATATACAAAAGTAAACATAACACTATATTGGTTACTAATGTATTATGAAATTGAAAGTTATGTAGCTATATAAGCAGTAGTACATTAGTAATGAAAACAGTATTATGTTTACTTTTTAACAAACATAAGTTACATTGTAACCTTTATAACTAAATAATAGTTAAATCAACCAATCAGTTTGTACAGTGCAACTATCTGTCCATTGGTATATCCATCTATGTATAGATTTATCTATTCATCCATCCATTCATTGATTTAATGATACAAACCATCCATCCATCAATGTATCTATCTATCCATATATATATATACATACATCCTTTTAAACTGTTAATATTATTAAATAGATACAGTTTGACAAATTTCTTGGACAACCTAAGAGTATGACTATATAATGACTAAGTTTTGCTTCAGCAAACTTCCAGCTAATACGTTATCTAATTTTTAAGCCATTTACTTGAAAAAAAATTAAATTAATTCTTATTGTCACTTCTATTATTAATTTAATAGATATATTCACATCATCCTATGATTATATAGTAACCTTCCCTTTCAAAAACCAAGATTGAAATTGAAATCTGCTCTTATAAAAGCACATTTTATTATAATTAAACAAAACTATGTAATATAACAGTTTAAACTAATAATTATAAAATCAATCTTTAGCAGTAAAATGTACTTCTTTGACTTCTTTCTTGTTGTCTTGGTTTACATTGGTATTTTAGTTCTGAGAGGTTAAGTAAATGAACTTGTTAAAAGATGTGAAACTTTGTAATTCTATAGTCTTTTTCTTTGTCTCCCTCTTAAGAGTGTAACTTGACTTTTCATACATTGTTATATCATCTGTTGTTAACAATGATTTGGTTGTGGCTTCTTCACCTAATGTTGATAACAATGACTGAAGATCAGATAATTCATATTTTTTCTTTCCCTGTAATTGTGATATTGTCTGACCTCCACAGCTGATTAGTAGCTCACTAATGGCTTCCTTTTTAATATCAATAGCTACATCTAATGGTGTACTGTTGTAAACAATGACATTAGGATGAGCATCATACATTAAGAGTGTTCCTACAATTGAAGATGATTTACTACCACGTACTGCAAAAAACAAAGGTGTTAACCAAAAATGACTTTCTTGTTTGTTGACATCAGCTCCAGCTTGTATGAGAGCATCCACTATATCAACATGTCCACATGATGAAGCTACCATGAGTGGAGTAAGACCAAGTACAGTGGAGTATCTGGACTATCTAATGTTTTCATTATGACTGCACCTAAATCTCCCTTAACACATGAGTCTAGTAGTTCTCTCTGGTCATTAGTGAGGTGTGGAAGTTTGATAGAGAGAAAGGTAATAAGAGTAGGGTGACCACCATAACATGATGTTACTATTGCTTTTTCAATCTCATCAGTAGTTGGTTCAGCTTTATCTAAGAGCATATTAACAAGGTCTCTGTTTCCACTATAAGCTGCTAATGAAAATGCTGTTGCTCCATTATATGCTATTATATGAGGATCTGCAAATGATTGTAGTAAACACTCAGCTACTTCAATGTGTCCATTACGACAAGCTAAGATTAAGGCTGTATATCCATCTTTCATTTGAACATCAATGTCTATGAGTTCTTTAGTCAATAGTTCAACAACTTGTGTTTGACCATTTGCACTAGCTAACATTAGGGCAGTTACCTTTTTTTGTTTTGAATATTAACGTCTGCATCCTCTTTGAGTAGTTGTTCAACTATCTTGGTATGGCCGTTTGACTAGCTATCATTAGGGCAGTCCATCCACTTTTTGTTCTGAATATTAACGTATGGATGCTCTTTGAGTAGTTGCTCAACAACCTGTGTATGACCATTTTCACTAGCTTTCATTAGGGCAGTCACGCCTTCTTTGTTCTGAATATTAACGTCTGCATGCTCTTTGAGTAGTTGTTCAACTATCTTGGTATGACCATTTTGACTAGCTATCACTAGGGCAGTCCTCCACTTTGTTCTGAATATTAATGTTGGCATGGTCTTTGAGTTGTTGTTCAACGACCTGTGTATGATCATTTTGACTAGCTAACATTAGGGCAGTCGATCCATTATTGTTCTGAAGATTAACATCTGCATCCTCTTTGAGTAGTTGTTCAAACAACCTGGGTATCACCATTTTGACTAACTATCATTAGGCAGTCCAGCCATCATTGTTCTGAATATTAACGTCTGCATGCTCTTTTGAGTAGTTGTTCAACAACCTGTGTATGACCACGTTCACTAGCTATCATTAGGGCAGTCGATCCATTATTGTTCCGAAGATTAACATCTGCATGCTCTTTGAGTAGTTGTTCAATGGCCTGTGTATGACCATTTTGACTAGCTATCATTAGGGCAGTCCATCCATTTTTGTTCTGAATATTAACGTCTGCATTTTCTTTACATAGTTGTTCAATGACCTGTGTATGACCTTTTTAATAGTTATCATTAAGGCAGTCCATCCATCATTGTTCTGAAGAGTAACGTCTGCATGCTCTTTGAGTAGTTGTGAACTAGCTTCAACAACCTGGGTATCACCATTGTGACTAGCTATCTATATAAGGGCAGTCCATCCACTTTTTTTTCGAATATTAAGCTTTCTGCTTTTCTTTGATTAGTTGTTTAACGACCTGTGTATGACCATTTAGACTAGCTACCAGTAGGGCAGTCCAGCCTTCATTATCTTGAATGTTAACATCTGCATGCTCTTTGAGTAGTTGTTCGACAACCTCAGTATGACCTTTTTCACTAGCTTTCAATAGGGCAGTCACACCTTCTTTGTTCTTAACATTAACTTCTGCATGCTCTTTAAGTAGTTGTTCAACAACCTGGGTATGACCATTTTCACTAGCTATCATTAGGGCAGTCCATCCTTCATTATCTTGAATGTTAATGTAGTTCCAGCTGATATGAGTGTTAGTACAATTTGTTCATGTCCACTTTTACTAGCTAGCATAAGTGCTGTTATCCTTTTTTCATTATAATGGTCTACATCACCTCCTAACTTGAGGAGAAATTGTACAGCTTCATTGTGACCGATATTTGCAGCTTCAAGAAGAGCTGACTCAAAAGTGAAGTTCATATTCTCATCTTCTTCCAGGATAGGTTCACCATTAACTTCTTAGACCAAAGATACCAATGAGACGCATAAACTGTAGCTTGTCTTGAGCATAAGCTATGAGACAATCAGCATTTGATTCTATGACCACATATTTAACATATACTGAGCCTGTCTCAATCTCAATATGATTAAGAATTGACTGTTTTGATTTGTAAGGAAGTAAATGTCCTATTAGTAGATAAAGTTTTTTGATAGTAGCTTCATTCCACTTGTTATTTAATTCGATGTGAATTTTGGGCATATTTGATAAATCTGCTAATATTGTGAGTATACACTTTTTAATTTTAGTTAAGTTCTTTTACTGTAGATGAGCAACGAAGGGTCTCAGCATTAGTCATATGTTCTTTAAGCTCACTGACGAGACTTTTTTCTCTTTGCCAAAGTATTCATCATTAAGAAATCTCTCACTCATATCAACAATTAAGTCACAGTCTATAAAAGTCAAAATATGGATGTAGTTTCTGAAAAATTTTATTTAAGTCTTTGATATTATTAAGTTGCCCAACCCAGTCCATTCGTTGTTCAATCCATGTAGTAAACTCCACTAGTAGTAGTTGTTTGATGTTGTAGTTTGTGATCAAGGGCTAATCGAACAGCTACCATTAAGTCACTGAAATATTTGTCTAGGCTCACTATTGTACTTTTAATTTCTTTTTTCTGCTATACTCATCTTCTAGCTTTACCATTTCTACTGACATGCATACTTGAAGAACTATATAGAAAATAATATCATAATAACAGCAAAATTTGTAATACCTTGTGAAGTGCTTGAAGCTGTTGATGAAGTTATATTAATTGCTTGGTAGACTTTTGAACTAGAGTATATTGTTGTGACTTTTCTAGTCCAAACAACACATCTTGCCATGATGCCTCAGGATGAACACTAAACCATTTTGAAAATAAAGCAGCTTTTTGTAGGTCAGTTCCTCTGATGTCCGTTCTATTACTTGGATATGTTCACTCTCAATTCCAGGTAGAAAGTACCAAACTTTTGCCAATTGACTAGAGTATCTAGTAATTCTATTAACTGGTCATACTGTGGTCTAACGGACAAAACAGGACATTATTAAGGCTGAAGGATCTCTGTTGGTCAGGGCTATGGAATGCGGAAGAGGATCATAATTAAGTTAAGCAACTCTATGACTCAGTTAACTCAAGTACATTTTACTCATTTTTTTTTTTCTCCTGACACGCTTGATTTAGTTCACGTGATATATACTATAACTATTGTGTTGTGATTAGTGATTTGAAGAACCTTATTAATTTACACTAGCTCTCTTTTATAGAATATAAAGTTTGTTGACACCATTTTTCTCGTCAGCTGATCATCAATGTTGTAACTTCTACATGTTCTTTTGCAAGTGAATGCTGCACATGTTAACTACAAAGGATATAGGACTACCAATGTACTCTCCCAACAGACAGATTATTATCTTAGGGTAGTGTTCAATGAAGTTATTCAAACATTCACAGCATGTAAATATAAGTTATTCATGAGATCTAGAGATATTATTGTGATAAGACCTAATACGACAATAATGACACATGTACTAGTAGGAACCTCTATATAATGAGAATACCTCATAAGGCAATCATCTCTCCATTTCTCCAGTTTCCTAAGTCCCACATATTTACATTGTACATTTATAAAACTAGACATCTCTAAATAGAGGTCCTTTTCATGATTCAAGGATGGTCACAGGATCCCGCTATAAAATCTTAAATTTCTTCATTGTCTGCATCACCATTGCTTTAGCTTCCACTTGTTTCCAAAGCCATAATGGTACAAATAAAAATTTGACATCATACAAGCTAGTTAAATAGCCAATTAAAATAAACTGATATGACAAATAAGGTGACATTCATACATAATTTTGCTAAATTATTATTAAATGCATTTATAATAGCAGATTTAATCTGTCACCATGTACATATAATGCATGGAATATTGTGACATAGTGGTACAATTTATATTCATAAGGATAAGACTTCAATATTAAGTATAATTTTATATATATAGTACTGGCTATCTAAGTATATTATCTATAAATGTAGTAATATTTCTATATAGTGTGTTTTTAAAATCACAGAGTTTCTTATTGTGAATAACTGCCGTTCATCTTAAATCATCCCCAATTGATATAGCACACATATTTGTACTGTATATTTATATGGTGAACAACCTTGAGCCTATGGTCTTCAGGCTTGTTTTTCATCACAGCACACTATATCTGTGATACATCCTGGCTGTACAACCTATATACATTTAAAAGTTACCATTCTCAATTAAATATAAATCCCTTTCCTTTCAGAATTTAAACAGCTGTATAATGACTGCATTTTCAATTACCTTGTCTATTGTAATGTAATGTTCACTCTTAATACCAGGTAAGAAAGTACCAAACTTTTGCAATTGACTAGAGTATCTAGTATTCTAGTACTTCTCATACTGTCATACAACAACAAAAAGGAATCTGCTGACATTATTAACACTGAAGGATCTCTGTTGCTCCAGGGGTATGGAATGCGGAAGAGGTTATATTAGTATGGCAAATTTGAACCCTTTACATAAGTCTGGTTCGATGCCTCTTTAGTACATTCTAGTATATATTTTTACTTGTGTTGTTTTTCTCCTGATTTAGCTCACGTGATATATACAATAATTATTGTGTTTGTGATTTGTGATATATTACTGTGATAAGACCTAATGACTACAGATATAATGAGGACTGGCCACATGCAATACTCTCATTTTATTTTACTTTAGTCCTCCTATGTTATACATATATAAAACTAGGAACACCGGACCTCCTAATACTATGATCAAATCTGGTAAATCTTAAAATTTCTTGATTGGTCTGCATCACCATTGCTTAGCTTCCACTTGTTTCCAAAGTCATAATGATACAAATAAAATTTGACATCATACAATCTCGTTTAATAGCAACCAAATTCAATTAAAATAAATAAACTATTATGACAGTATTGTGGCTTCATTACATATTGCATAGTTTTTGCTCAAATTATTATTAAATGTGCGTTTATAATAGCAGATTTAATTCAATCTGTCACTATGTATATATAGGGCATGGAATACTGTGACATAGTGGTACAGTTTCTATTTATGAGGAAAACACCTTCAATATTAAGTATAACCTTTATACTATTGTTGTACTAGCTATCTAAGTATATCATTTATATTTTATGTAGTAATATTTCTATAGAGTTCTTATTGTGAATAACTGCCATTCACCTTAGTCCTATCACCCAACCCATATTATTTAAACTGTATTTATGTTATATATTCATATATGTTTAGGCAACCCTTCAATCATTCCAACCCCCCATTTTTGCGCATATATGTCCCAAGAAGTGACCAGCCTTGGGCCTGTGGCCTTCAGGCTTGTGTTTTTCATCACAGCATACTGCATCTGCGATACAACCTGCTGTATAACCTATATACCCTTAAAAGTTGCCATCCTCAATTAAATAGTAACACCCCTTTCCTTACATGCTCATTAATTGCCACCATATCAGCCCTTGATAAGCCCTCAATAGCTGTTTGATAAAAGTGTAGCTACACTGCTAAGTTGTCCTATATCTAAACAGGACCGTTTTTAGCTTCTTACATCACAAATAGACACCAATATTTTGAAAAATTGCAGTCATTAGATAGACTAAATTTGTTTCAAAAATTTATGCAAATTCATATTTCATAAATGCTTCGTGTCTGCCATGTTTGATTAATACTTTCTTGAAAATTTTTACTTTTCAATTATTGGAGACTTACAAAAAGTAATTTTTCAAACAAAATGTTGCCAACTATACATTAGAACTATTAACATAATTAGGAATAGCTGCAATTTGACAAATTTTCTGGACAATCTCAAGAGCTAGTATTACTTTTATATATATCTAAGTATCAGATATATATATATATGTTTACATCATCCTATCATTATGTAGTGAGCTTTACTCAACAACCAATATTGAAATTGAAATCTTGCTCTTATAAAAGCACATTTTATAATAATTAAACAAACGTAGGTATATAACAGTATAAACTAATAATTATAAAATAATCTTTAGCAGTAAAATGTACTTCTTGGACTTATTACTTTGTTGTCTTTTGTTTACCACTAAGGGAATTTTAGCTCTGTGAGGTTAGTAATGGATTGTTAAAGATGTGAAACTTTGTAATTCTAAAGTCTTTTCCTTTGTCTCCCTCTTAAGAACGTACTTGATGACTCTTCATACATGTGTTATATCATCTGTTGTTTAATGATTTGGCTGTGACTTCTTCACCTAATGTTGGGTAATGATGACTGGAAGATCAGGAAGATTCATACTTTTTTTTTTTTTCCGTGTAATTGTGATATTGTCTGACCTCCATAGCTAATTAGTAGCTCCCCTAATGGTTGTCCTCATTAGCTACATCCAATGGTGTACTGTTTGTAAGCAAGGACAGTAGGATGGAGCATACGTTAAGAGTGTCTATACTATTGATGATATTACTAATCTTACTGCAAAGAAACAAAGAAGTTAACCCCAATGACTTTATTGTTATGACATCGCTCAGTGTATGAGAGCATCCACTATATCAATATGTCAACCCGACTGAAGCTACCACGAGGGAGGTAGGACCAAGGACCAGTTGAGTATCTGGACTTCTCAATGTTTTCGGATGATGTAGCTAAATTCCTTTAACACATGAGTTAGTAGTTATCTCTGATCAAGTAGGTGTGGAAGTTCTGTTGTTTTTTTGAGGAAGGTAGTGAGCGTAGGTGACCACCATAACATGATATACTACTGCTTTTTCAATATCATCAAGTAGACGTCAGTGTACTAACAGCATATTAACAGGTCTTGTTACCAATATAAGCTGCTAATGAAAATGTGTTGTTCATTGTTATGTCTATTTGTGAGGATCTGAATGAATGTAGGTAAACATAGTACTTCAAGATGTCCATAATAACAAGCTAAATTAAGGCTGTATTTCCATCACCATTGAAATCAATGTCTACAAGCTCGAGCTAATAGCGAACAAGCTGTGGGACCATTGCACTAGCTATGTAAGGGCAGTTACTCTTTTTTGTTCGGAATATGAACATTGCATCCTCTTTGAGTAAATGCTCAATGAACTGTATGACCATTTTTGCAAGCTACATAATGCCGTTCGCTCGTTATTAAAAGTCCATTAACGCTAATTGAGTGCGACATGTTATATTTGTTATATATTTGCTCCGTAAGAAGAGCGATCAAAGTAAGTTCATATTCTCATCTTTTCTAGGTACATGTTTACCGTTAATTGTTAGAAATAGATACCAAGAAACACATAAACGTAGCTTGCTGTGGCATAAGCTATGGACAATCAGCATTTGATTATGGACAATGTATTTATATGAACTGAGCCGTGTGATTTCTCACATATTAAAGTGGATGTTTTGATCTGTGAGGAAGATAGTGTATGAAATAGATAAAGTCCGTTCAATAGTAGCGTTCGCTCCATGGATTATGACACTTATTTGAATTTGGGTCATTATTGATAAAACTCTTAGGATATGGAGAATATATACTTTTCAAATGAGTGGTGAAGTTCTTGAGTGTTGATATGAACAACGAAGACTGTTTACTTTAACTTTAGTTCTTTGAGTTTTTACGGGTAAGAATTTGTTGTTTTTTCCAAGCAGGTCACATTGAAGAAAAGTTCACTATGTCAACAATTATCACAGCTAGAAGTCAAAATATGGATTGTGAGTTTTGAGAAAAATTTCATCCACGTCCCCAATGCCACTCAGTTGCCAACTATTCATTGATGTTAATCCATCTATATAAGTCCCTATATAGTGTTGTTGTTGTAGTTAGTGATCAGAGATGAGTTTTCAAACGCTACCATTTCATACATAAAGTTTCGTCTAACCACCCCATCTAATTTTAAATGTTGTATCTGCATTTCTAATTCACAATTCGCACAGATCTTTAGGAGCGACATAGAGAACATATTGAACCAATGCAATGACTATTTAGATACTTGAAGTAAATGCAGCTGTTAGGTTAATATTGGAATTTAGCTTGATACATTTTTGAAGCTACAGGACTATCTTGTGACGTTTTAGTGTAATGAAGCAACATCTTCCCACGAGGATCTAATGAAGACGAGACATCAACATATTTAGATTATATATTAAAAAATATACCTGAGAAATAGGTGAATCTGTTGATAAAGTTGTGTTAAGTTTTATATACCTTTGATTGCTAGATGAATTTCTTGTGGACTTTGTCTTCAGCGCAATTAAACAAATCACATTTCAATAATGCCTCTGGATGAACCTAAGCATTTGAAGATAAAGCGCTTTTGTGGTATTGCCGCTGATTCGACATCTATTACTTGGAATGTTCACTCTTAATACAGGTAAAAAAGTACCAAACTTTTGCCAAATGACTAGTAGGATCTAGTAAATTCTCTTAAGTGGTCATTACTTTGTCTTTAAAAAAAAAAAAAGGACATAGCAAGATCAGAATATTAAGGTAAAAATATGGAAAAATCTGTTTTCAGCTTTTTTTTGATCACTCATGTGAATGATACGTTCTAATAATGTTCATGCTTTAAAAATTTTTTTAAACCCTAGTACTTTGCAGAAATGTAGTTGATTCCTTAATATCTGCAATGCTGGGAGACGTCAAATAATAATATTAAGAACCTCAGAGGGCTGGAACCTTTGAAATAAAGATGAGTAAATTACTCATTGTAGGATGGATTTATTCTACAATAATTTTAACAATAAATTTAACACAGCTATAAACTTGCTTACCGTAATCACTTTCTTATATAATTATACAAATTCTACAAAAGGAAATACATCCGTAATAAAAGTACTAAAAATTCATCATTTTTTTCGTTCTTGAACTTGTCAAGCAGGTTGTTACATTATCCAACAGAATCAAACAATCACAAACAACAGTTAGCGAACAGTGCAAAGTCGCATATTGAAAATGAATAATGATTTTCATTAAATTAAAGGTGATGAATACATTAGTGTCAGGTTATGGATAAGTGACTTTCGCGGGGTTAGAATGTTATAAAACATGTATTCATTATTATTACTATTATTAGTATTAAGTTATTGTTCGTAGTCTTATGTGCTCATTTTTAAAGCAAACACCTGTAATAACAAGAATAACAACATAATAAAAATAGCATAATATATTTAACATTTTAACCCCGCGAAAGTCACGATCAAATAACTGACACTAAGGGATCATCACCTTTAATTAATGAAAATCGATTATTCATTTTCAAGATGGCGATTTTGCACTGTTAACAAGCCAGTAGGTACTAGACCGTTTCATTGCGAATACGTCCGCATACCCAGTATATCATTGTGGGCAGAGGAGGGGCAACACCTTGTGAAAATAAGTGATCTTTCTCTCTGTATTAAAGTATACTTTCGATTATCTTCGTAAGATGGACAACACTGTGAGCTTTCTCGTAGTTGATTGTACGAACACATTTACTTAGGTAAGGTAAAGCCCCACGGGTTATTGTGACTAAGTTTTGTCTATGGCCTTAGTATTTAATCATTGTTTTTGTGTATGGTTTATTTTACTAGAATGTCAAAAACCACTGGATTAAGTTTATATTTTTAAAAATGAATTAATGCAAATTTATGTTTAGTGTTATTGACTAATTTTGACAGTGAATATGTTGTATCTTCAATATTGCCGTTATTAGTAAGAAACATGTACCACAGTCACATAGCACATCAATCCAAGGTTATGTCAACATCATGGAGGATTGTTCTTCATCTCGCAACATACACCACATACTTTAAGTCTGTGTTTATCATTTGTGACTTTGCTTGTCTTGCCTGGTCATCCATTGTTGGTGTTTTGGTCCCTAATGGCTTTTTTGTTGTTTCCTTCGTCTTCTTTGTCAGAGAAAATCTAGGTTGTTTAGAATGATTAGAATTAGTTGTGACATTTATTGTAAGGCCTGAAATTTTCTTTGTTTCAGGAATAAATCTGTTTCGATTCAAGTACTGAAATACTTGATTGGATGTTCCTTTTCCTGTTGTCAGGGCATCAATGGTCATTGCTAGATTTGTATTAAGGAAAGAAGTTTTTTGCATCAATAGTTTTCCACTTTGGTCTTACATGCAGTGAGGTCTGTGAATGAATCAGCTTTGCAGTACATGAGAAAAAATATTCATGTGTGTTAAACTCACTGCATGAGACTGTGTGCACTTGTAAATATCACAGCTGTTGTTACTTTTCACATCAGTTTCAGTTTCATTATACTCCACTTCTTCAGTTTCTGTCTCGTTTCTATTGTGTCTTGTTCATCCTTCTTTTCATAATCACCGTTAGCATTCTCAAGTTCATCTTTGTTTGCCATATTCTCCTCTTCCTTTGTTGGTTAATGACATATGAAAAATGTATATGCTTACATCCCGTGTAATGTAGGTGTGCATCCATACAGGTACATGACATACATTTGTACACACACATGACACATTGAGCAATGAAGCTTGCAGAACAATTTTCTAATAGTTTGTTGAGAAGATATGATTTTGGTGGTTTTTTATTATAAGACTGAATTCTCCATGTTTTGTCATTGGTTGGTTGTAAAGGTTGATTAGCTCCCATTGCAGCTTTATGTCTTTTATGAATCTCTGGTTTTCTATGTGTTGTTTAAGCGCCTTTCTATCTTTTGTAGCTGTTTCATAAACTAAAATCGCGTGCAATTTCGAAGAAGTAACATGGATTAGCCATCCACACGCGATTTGTGTTTGTTGTTTAAGAATACTACTTCAAAGGGCTATGAAGACTCAGTGAAACATGTTGGTGTTAACAGACTGTACCCATCTCTATAACATGTAGCCCATGTTGCTTGTATGAGGTACATTAGTGTGTGTTGAAGTATTTAAAAAAAGTTATCATATCGTCGTCATTCAAAAAGGACATTATTGCTGTAATCTGACAATGAATTCACTTTCTTTCGCGCTCTTGTAACAAAATGCAAGCGCTGGTGATATACTTCTATTCTTTCTTGCCTGTAGGAATATGGTTGTTAAGAGCAGTTCTTGCAAGGTCATTCATTGTTTCTGACTGCTGGCTATGTTGAGGTTTGAACACCTCCCCTAAAGTAAGGATTGTATGACATTCCTGCCATTTCTTCAACCCAAGCACTGTGCTTAAGAGATCATTCGTATCTTTTTCTCACACTCTCTAAATTTAGTCGTCGTTGAATATTTAGTATGTCTTGTCGTGAAAGTAATTGTTGGGCACGTCCACTGTCCACTCATTTGCATTGTCTCTCTCACATCATCTAAATCCTTTCAATTTGATAGCTCGGTCCATCATGTAATTTTGCTGCTGCTATCTGGTGTTTAATATCAGGAGGAATAGGAAGATGGGCAAGTTTGGCCCATAGGAAGATGCAAGGTTAATGGAAGACTGTTATGATGTGAAACAATACTCAACAGTAATAGCTCCTTGTAGTGTGTCTTCCATTGACCTTCATATGGCAATACATGATACTCCTACTTTACTTGAGGGCCTTGGCTCTTAAGTTGTCGCTCACCTTTTCCTGCGAACCTTACTGTTTCTGACCTGTTGCAGTATAGATACCTATATTTAGTAGCTCCATATAATTCGACTTGATGAGTGCTGTAACATAATGTATTTACATTTCTCCTCTTCCCTGTCTTTCCACATGTGCTAAACTCTTTCAAAATTATCAAAGCAGAACTTGTCAATATTAATTTTCCATATTGTGTTCACTTTTAAGATGTGATATCAAGGCAAAGATTGTTGGAAACCTAAATAATTATGTCAATTACACAAAAACATCCTATTCAAACCGACCTGGAGTCACATTCACTGCAACCAAGACTATCGTTGTTTCGCAGTTTTTTCTTCAGTGGTGGTCTTTCTTCATATGACGAGATAGTCCACTTCTAAATGAAAAAAGATTTTGGACAATATGAAACATGGAAAAACGTGAGGTTGACATAGTTGTTAAAAAACTTTTTAATGCAAAAAAGTATAAATAAATAAATAAGTAGTGATACAAGAATTAAAAGGAAAAAATATTACAGAAATAATTGATACTTGATTATTGAACAGTTAAGGACAATAAAAGTAAATTAATATAGTATAGTTGAAAGTAATACAGCAAAGATAGAGTTATCAGTAGCACAAGATTCAGTTAATACAGCAAAGATAGAGTTATCAGTAGCTCACAGATTCAGTTAATACAGCAAAATGAGAGTTATAGTAGCACAAGATTCAGTTAATACAGCAAAGCACAAGACTCAGTGGAGGTGCGAATAATTATAATATCAGTGGGAGGTGCGAATACGAATAGATTATAATAGGCGTTGAGCGAATAATTATAATAGGCATGTCTTTATTATTATAGGCGTGCCCTCTGCCCACAATGATATACTGGGGTATGCGAATCGTATTCGAAATGATAACGGTCTGTACCCAAAAAAAAAATGGCTTGTGCACTGTTAGATCACTGTGTTGTGATTTTTGATTTGTGGATAATGTAACAACCTGCTGACAAGTTCAAAACGAAAATGAGAAATTTTTAGTACTTTTACGGATGTATTTCTTTGTACGATTTATAATATATAATAATAAGAGTGATTAAAGTAAAGCAGGTTTATAGCTTTGTAAAATTAAGTCAACATATTATTGTAGAAATAATCCATCATTTAATTTAAAAAAAAATTTTTTTTAAAGTAATTGACTTCATCTTTAATTTTCAAAAGTTACAGCCCTCTAGGTTCTTTAATATCATTATTTGATGTCTCCAAACATTGCAGATATTAAGGAATCAAACTACATTTCTGCAAAGTACTAGGGTTTAAAAAAAAAATTAAAGCATGATCAATTATAGAAAAAGTATCTTTACATGATTGCATCAAAAAGAGCTGAAAAAAAATTTCAAGATATTTTTACCTTAATTAACAGTGAAGGAGGGAAGGGCAACTCTTGCAGGGTTATGGAATGCGGCAAAGGATTATAATATATTAATTTACACAAATCTCTAAGGCATACCGGACACTGCTATTATGAAAAAAAACGGATGTGTCTTGAATAGGCTGTCTGTAATCACTAGACTGATCTTTTGGCATGCCTAATTATCGCTCCCCACAGCGCATTATTCACACAATTAAAATTGAATTCTTGATAACAAAAAAAAAAACCTCTCTTCTTTTGTTGCCAACAAAGAAGCTTCAAAATAGATAATTCAAATTTATGGGGGGAGGGATGTGTAGGACAGATACACTCAATATACAATTTCTGCGAGGTCAAAGGTCAGTCAACAGTCAAGTCCAGTGAATAACAATTGAAAGATATGATAGAATCCAGTTTGTCCATACTCCAGCATGATCGAGTGATCAAGCCACTTATATAGTTTACTGATACATACATATATGGTTTAGATAATGATAGCACTAGAAGGTATAGACATAAACTTTCAGATATAAACTAATTTATGTGAGAGAATTCACAATATACACTTCAAAAGCATTTTATCATTTTAATTGAGGTCTTGGTTACATAGTTTCACCAATACAATGTACAAGCCCATATTGAATTACTACAAGACCAAAACTGTCTAACTCAATACATATAAAACCAACTAGAAGCCAAAAAGTAATCTCTTACTCGATCAAGGCTTCAATTGAAGCTATGATCAAAACAACAAGATTACTACATCATATTGATAAATCTATAGTAACCAAGGCCTCATTGAAATGACATAATGCTTTTTGCAAGTGATCGATACTGTTCAGTTTCAGTATTCAATTCTTTATAATACATATACAAAATGATCTAATATCTTTCAGATATATCATCATAAAATACAAATAATATGCATTACTGTTTATTAAAAATCAGAAGCTTGTACTTCTGCAGAGATATACCTATAAAAATAAACAATTTCATCTATATATATATATAAATACTATATATATATGATATATATATATATATATATATATATATATATACATGTAATTTAGTATAACTAACAGGCAAAAACTAGAGACCCTCCATCATAATTAATTATCTTTATTTATATTTATTATTTATAAACTATCACGCCTACTTATTATTACAAAGTAATTGAGTAAACAATCACAATACAGATTAGCAACAATGGAGTTTATTTGGGACTATACGAAGTCAAAAAAAAAAAAAAAAAAAAAAAAAAAAAAAAAAAAAAAAAAAAAAAAAAAAAAAAAAAAAATGAGATCTAGCAGTTATTGTTATGAATTCAACATACAATCCATAGCTACAGTACATTATCGAGGTCAAAAAAAATTGTTACAATGTATACCGACAAAAAAAAAAATACTATTAAATATTATATATGTTATCCTGTTAGAGAGCAATGGGGTTAACATCACAGCACCTTATCACATCCCAGGGCTGTGAGTCCTTTGAATTTTTATTACAAATAGGTTATATATAATCCCAACATAGGATCATACTGCATTACAATTAGAATGATAGACATACAACAATGTTATCCCTCAGACCTGTGTGGGCACTTCAGCTTGTGATTCGGTTGTTTTATATCAAACCACAGGACACTGTATCTGTAATAACACTAGCTACAAAGCTATATACTAAAAATAGGCCAACCTCACCTTACTCAGTATGACACAGTACCAGCCTTGAATAAGTTTCAATATTTGCGTGATAAAAGTGTAGTTAGCTATACTGCTAACAAGACCTATTTATCTTAATACATCACAAATAGATAAGTTACTTTAAAATACTGTCATTGTATAGTTGTTTTTGAACACACATATTATTGTTTTGAAATCATATGAAATTAAATTTCGTTATTGCCTTCAAGCCCCCCCCCCTGCAATGTTTATTAATGGCAAGTAAGACAATTTATAACCAAATATATGGATCCAATTTCAATCTCATTTCACTGAGAAGGAAGGTTATGAAATGTAATGAACTTAGGCATTTATAGTCCTACTCATGAGATTGTCCAAGAAATTTGTCAAACTGCAGCTGTTTTAAAATATTAATAGTTTACTAATTTTTAACAGTAAGAGGACTTGCATTGACTTCTATTCAATTCTGTTTGTCTTGTTTTAGTCTGGTATTTTTAAATGTATGAGTACTAAGACTCATACAATTTAAGTGAGATATTTATTATCAGTGACTGTTTATCCAAAAGTGCACTTCAATCTTCAGTGGAAATAGGTGTGGTTTATAGCAAACTTGCTCACATTGAATTCATAAACTATTATACAATAAAGTGTCATCAAACATGGACTTTAAATTCAATGGTTCATCAAACACAACTTTTACCTCAACTCTACCAAGCTTTCTTCAAAACCTACAAAAAAGAGGGATAAATGAAAGTATTATTTAATATTTATTATCATTGGTTCATTAAGTGATTAAGTTGTGTTTTCAATAAATACATAATAGGTGTGGTTTACGCACTTTTTCTGGGTCTCATTGGAGATATGGAAGTCTGTATTTCTAAAGACTTCCTCCTTTGCTTTCCTGTTTTTGAGAGTTTATGACTCTTCAGACATAGTTATATCTCTTATTTCATCTATTGTTGATAATGGTTTTGTAGTGGCTTCTTCACCTAATGTTAGTAATGATGACTGAATTAAGTTCTGAAATTTATATTCTTTTTCTCGTCTGTCATTGTGACATTGTCTGACCTCCTAGCTATTAGTAAGCTCCTAATGGCTTCCTCATTAATGACGATAGCTATATCTAATGGTGTACTATTGTCATCAATGACATTAGGATGAGCACCATAGCTTAAGATGATCTTTATTTAGAAATATATTTACTACCACTATAGCAACGTAAAAGAACAAGGATGTTAACCCTAAATGCTTTCTTGTTTATTGGGACATCATCTTGCCCTTTTATAAGAGCCATCCACTATATCAACGAGTGTCCCACATATGAAGCTACTGATTGGAGAAGACCAAGTACCAGTGGATTTCTGGCCATCTAATGATTTCCATTATGACTGGCTATCTCTTTAACACATGATCCTATATTTTCTCTTTGATCATTAGTGAGGTGTGGCAGTTTGTTTTAGAGACCGGTATGAGAGTATAGTGACTTGCCATAACATGATTTTTACTACTGCTTTCTCATCCTATCAGTAGTGTTTTCAGCTTTATCCTAACAGCAGATTACAACGGCTCTGTTACCACGATAGCTGCTAATGAAATGTGTTGTCCTCGGTATAAATATTAATATGAAGGTGGGGTCAAATGATTTAGTAAACGCTCAGCTACTTCATGTGTCCAAACCAACAAGCTAACATTAGGCTGTATAGCCATGTTTCATTTGACATCAATGTCTACAAGCTCTTTTACTAGTTTTGCACAACCTCGCCTGACCATTTGCACTACTATCATTATCAGTTATCCTTTTTTGTGTTCGATATTAACTTTGGCACCCTCCTTTGAGTAGCTGTTCAAGACTGCAGTAGTGACCATTGTTCCGGCTATCTTTCATTAGGGCAGTCCCCACCCTTCTTTGTTTCTGAATATTAACATCTGCATACTCCCTTTGAGTAGTTGTTCAACAATTTAGTTACCATTTTGACTAGATATCATTATGCAAGCCTCCATTTTGTGCTGAATATTAACGTCTGCATGCCTTTAGGAGTTGTTCAACAACTCAGTATGACCTTTTCACTAGCCTTTACCTAGGGCAATCACACCTTCTTTGTTCTGATCTTAACTCTGCATACTCTTGAGTAGTTTCAACATTGTTAGTTATAACCATTTTGACTACTAGCATAAAGTGCCGTCAAACCAATTATTGTTGCTGAATGATTAACGCGTGATGCGTCTTTGAGTAGTTTGTTCAACAACCTGCCATGACCATTTGCACTAGCTATCATTGAGCATTACTCTCTTTTTTGTTTCGAATCTTAACTTTGCCATGCTCTTTGATAGTTTGTTCAACCTCCAGTATGACCTTTGTTCACTAGCTTTCACTAGGGCCGTCACAGCCTTCTTTGTCTGATATTAACGGCTGCATACTCTTTGAGTAGTTTGTTCAACAATTTTGTATGCCATTTTGACTAGATATCATTAGGAAGTCCATCCATTTTTTTCTGGATATTAACGTCTGCATCTCTTTGATAGTCGGTTTCCAACGGACTGATATGACCATCTGAACTAGCTAGCATTAGGTCATTCCACCCTTCGTGTGGGGTCTTGAATAGGTTAATTCTGCATGCTCTTTGAGTGGTCGGTTCAACGACTCAGTATGACCATTCTGATAGGCTAGCATTATTGCATCCAGCCTTCTGGTATCTTGAATATTAACATCTTCATGGTCTTTGATATTTTGTTCAACACCTCCTATGACCATTTTACTATCTTCATTAGGCATTCGACACCTTCTTTGTTCTGACTATTAAGTCTGCATGGCTCTTTGAGAAGTTGTTCAACGACTGGGTATGAGGGGCCATTTTACTAGCTAGCATTGAGTCCGTCCCCCTCATTAACGTGAATGTTAATGTTAGTTCCAGCTGATAATTAATGTTATCAATTTTGGGTCCTGTCCACCGTTCCTAGCTAGCATAAATGCTGTTATCCGTTTCATTACAATGGTCCACATCACCTCTAACTTGAGGGAGAAATTTTACACTTCGTTATACCGATATTTGCCGCTTCAAGAGAACTGCTCAAATGTCAAGTTTCATATTTTCATCTTCTCCAGTAGGTTCACCATAATTGTTAGACCAAAGATACCAAATAAGACTCATAAACTGTAGCTTGTCCTTGAGGCATAAGCATGAGAACATCAGTTTTTTGATTCATTAACAATTATTTAATACAACTGCACCGTTTAATCTCAATTTACTTTAAAATTTGATTGCTTTACTTGTGAGAATCAAGACGTAAAGTAGACAAATTGTTCAATATATCTTCCATTCCATGGATATGGTAACTCTTTGAATTGGTCATATTTGATAAATCGCTTAGATATGGTAGACGATACAGTTTGTATTTCGTCTTTGAGTTGTTTTGACTGTGTTGAGCAAGAAGTGTATCCCTTAGTCAGATGGTTTTTAAGTTCATTGACAAGACTTTCTTCCTCTTTTCCAAGCATTTCATCCTTTGAGAACCTTCACTCCATATCAACCATTATTCACAGTCTATAAGTCAAAAATGGGAGTAGTTTTCTTGAAAAGCTCGTTTTAAATCAATGATGTCCCCTCATTTGCCCCAACCCCGTTCTTCGATTTTCAATCCCTCTAATAAGTCCACTAATACTAGTTGTTGATGTTTGTCGTTTATGACAAGAGATGATCTAACAGCTACCATTAACAAACGGAAATTTCTGTTTGGTTACAAAGTAATGGGTTACTTGTTTTTCTTGCTTTTGCCCATTTACTTTCTAACAGGTACTGTTATTAAAAGACCTACTGAATGATAATATCATTTTTAAAACAAAATTTTAATACCTTGAAAGGTCATGCTGTTGAATGAGTGTATTAATTGTGATCTACTTCGAAGCTAAGTATCTTCTTGGACGTTTCTAGTGGCACAGTACATCTCATGATCCCTCAGGATACACTAGCCATTTCATTAAAGAGAGGCGCTTTTTGTTGTCGGTTCTCTATTTTCACATTCTATTACTTGGATATGTTCATCTTCATTCCAGGTAAGAAATCACCAACTTTTGCCAATTGGACTAGTATCTCGTAATTCTGATTAACTTATCAATACTTTGGTCAACATACTAGCAGGCTCTACTGCTTATTAACGCTGAACTTTCCATGGTGGCCGGTATGGAAATGCGAGAAGATGAATCATAATTAGTTACTAACTTTACCCCGTAACTGATTCAGATCTATATCTGTGATTCTCGAATTGTTTTAAACATTACAGAGTTCTATTGGACTACTGCCTTCGTCCCTAACCAGCCCACCATGCATATAGCACTGTATTTAATGCTTATATGGTCATTTATGGTTAGGCAACCCCTACTCATTCCAAGCTGCCCATATTGCACATATTGTCCCAAAAGTGAAAACCTTGGGCCTTGCTTCAGTTTTGTTTGTCATCACCCACACTGTATCTGTGAGCAACCTGCTGTATAACCCTGATATGCATTGAAAATTTGTCATCCTACAAAATTAAAGTAATACTCTTGCTTAGCGCGGAATCGCCACAATCAAGCTCCGGCTGTTTATAAAAGTATAGCTAGTACTGCTAAATTGTCATACTCTAATTATAAACTGGACCTTTTTAATTTCTTACTCACAAATAGACCAGTGTTGAAAATGCTCATTATACAGATTGGAATTTCTTGAACTGAAAATACTTGAATTTTATTTAAATTCTATTTCACAATGGCTTCATGGGTGTCATTTTGATTATGCTTTCTTGTACGATTTGGTCCTTTCATGAAATAGAGATTTCACAAAGTAGTACAATTTAAGCGAAAAACTTACCAAACTATTACAGTAAAACGGTTACTATATATCATTAAATAGTGGGCAGTTTGACAAACTTTTTGGACTATCTCATGCGTATGACTATTATATATATAGATTATATAGTATTCACCTCATACTATAAGGAATTATATAGTATCCGTGCCCCTCTCAAGCAACCAAGATTGACATTGAAATGGGTCTATTATAAATCAAAGCCATTTTTATAATACTTAAACAAAACTATGTAAATAACAGTATAATCTAATAACTATAAAATCAAATTATAGCAGTTTAAATGTTATCACTTCTTTGACTTCTTTCGTGTTGTACTCGTGGTTGCATTTCTGGAGGAGTTTTAAGTAAAGGAAGTGTTAGAGATGTGAAAACTTTGTAATTCTAAAATCTCTCCCTCTTGAGAGTGTAACTTAACTTTTTGGTCCATGTTATATTGTCTGTTGTCAAATATAATGTTTGCTGTGGCTTCTTTATCTAACATAGTAAGGATGGCTGAAGATTGAAGATTCGTATTTTTTCTTTCCCTGTAATTGTGATATTGTTTGACCTCCACAAGCTGATTAGGTAGTTCTTTAATGGTTTCATCATTAGCTACATCCAATGGTGTAATGTTGTCACCAATGACATTAGGATGGCACCCATACATTAAGAGCGTCCTGTTATTGAAGATGACTTTACTACCACTTAGTAGCAAAGAACTAAAGGAGGTGAACCCTAAATGATTTCTTGTTTATTGACATCAGCTCCAGCTTGATGAGAGCATCCACTATATCAAACATGTCCACATGATGAAGCTACCATGAGTGGAGTAAGACCAAGTTACCAGTGGAGTATCTGGACTACTAATGTTTTCATTACAACTGTACCTAAATCTCATTTAACACATGAGTCTAGTAGTGTTCTCTCTGGTCACTAGTGAGTATGGAAGTTTGTTAGGAGAGAAAGTAATAGAGTAAGTGACACCCTAACATGATGTTACTACTGCTTTTTCAATCTCATCAGTAGTTGGTTCAGCTTTATCAAACAGCATATTAACAAGGTCTCTGTTACCTCTATAAGCTGCTACATGAAAATGCTGTTGTTCCATTGTATGCTATTATATGGAGGATCTGCAAATGATTGTACGTAAACACTCAGCTACTTCAACATGTCCTGTTATGAACAAGCTACATTAAGGCTGTGCTTCCATCCTTCATTCGAACATCAATGTCTCAAGTACTTTAGCTAATAGTTCAATAACTTGTGTGTGACCATTTGCACTAGCTATCATTAGGGCAGTTACTCCTTTTTTGTTCTGAATATTAATGTCTGCATCCTCTTTAAGTAGTTGTTCAACCACCTGTGTAAAAGCCATTTTGACTAGCTATCATTAGGGCAGTATATCCATCATTGTGTGAATATTAACATCTACCTTTTCTTTGAGTAGTTGTTCAATGACCTGGGTAAGACCATTTTGACTAGCTATCATTAGGGCAGTCCATCCATCATAGTTCTGAATATTAATGTCTGCACTTTCTTTCAGTAGTTGTTCAACAACCTGAGTATGACCATTTTGACTAGCTATCATTAGGGCAGTCCATCCATTATTTGATTCTGAATATTAACAGCTGAATTTTCTTTGAGTAGTTGTTCAACAACTGAGTATGACCATTTTGACTAGCTATCATTAGAGCAGTCCATCCATTTTGTTCTGTATATTAACGTCTGCATGTTACCTTGAGTAGTAGTTCATGACCTGTGTATGACCATTTGACTAGCTATCATTAGGGTAGTCCATCCGTTTTGTTCTGAATATTAACGTCTGCATTTTCTTTGAGTAGTAGTTCAACAACCTGGGTATGGCCATTTTCACTAGCTAGCATTAGGGCAGTCCAACCTTCATTATCTGAATGTTAACATTAGTTACAGCTGATATGAGTGTTAGTACAATTGGTCATGTCCACTTTTACTAGCTAGCATAAGTGCTGGTATCCTGTTTTTCATTACAATGGTCCACATCACCTCCTAACTTAGGAGAAATTCTACAGCTTCATTATGACCTATATTTGCAGCTTCAAGAAGAGCTGACTCAAAAGTAAAGTTCATATTCTCATCTTCTTCCAGGATAGGTTTACCATTAATTGTTAGACCAAAGATACCAATGAGAAGCATAAACTGTAGCTTATCTTGAGCATAAGCTATGAGAACATCAGTTTTTGATTCATGAACAATGTATTTAATACGAACTGAACCTGTGATGATCTCAATGTACTTTAAAATTGACTTTGCTTAGACTTGTGAGGAAGTAATGACGTACAAGTAGACAAAGTTGTTCAATAGTAGCTTCATTCCATGGATTATGTAACTCTATTTGAATTTGGGGCATATTGATAAATCTCTTAGATATGGAGAATATACTGTTTGTAATTTATCTTTGAGTTCTTTATTGTAGTTGAGCAACGAAGTGTATCAGCTTTAGTCATATGTTTTTTAAGTTCATTGACAAGACTTTTCTTCTCTTTTCCAAAGCATTCATTATTGAGAAACTTTTCACTCATATCAACAATCAATTCACAGTCTATGAAGTCAAAATATGGATGTAGTTTCTTAAAAGCTCATTTAAATCAACAATGTCACTCAGTTGCCCACCCACTTCATTCGATGTTCAATCCATCTAATAAAGTCTACTAGTACTAGTTGTTGATGTTGTAGTTTATGATCAAGAGATGATCTAACACTACCATTAAGTTACTAAAATTTTATCTAAGCGCCCCAAAGTAATTTTAACTTGCTTTTCTCCTCAGAATCTTCTAACTTCACAATTCTTACTGGCTCTTCACAAGCTATATACATAGAGAGAGAGTTAATATATTAACCAATTACAATGAATACTTTATATCCTTGAGAAATATTTTTAGTTGTAGATGTTGTTGTATTTAGCTTTTGATACACCTTTGAAGCTAAGGAATATTCTTGTGACTTTTCTAGTGCAGACAGTACATCTTGCCATGATGCTTCAGGAAGAACACTGAGCCATTTAGAAAATAGAGCAGCTTTTTGTAGGTCATTTCCTCTGATGTCAGTTCAATTACTTGGATATGTTCACTCTTAATTCCAGGTAAGAAAGCACCAAACTTTTGCCAATTGACTAGAGTATCTAGTAATTCTAATAACTGGTCATACTGTGGTCTAACAGACAAAGCAGGATCAGACATTGTTAACACCTCTAACAAATGACGGATTGACGGCCACAAGCACTGTAAACTTCCTTTAGTACAATATAGCCCACCCCTTAATTATGGAATAGCTTTGACAAAGCCGGATCTGACATCATTAACAAGGATTATGGAAAATGCGGAAAAGTTTATAATAATTTAAGCAAAATTTAAAGTTATAACTGGATAGTGCTACCACAATCAATATTTTTATGAAAAACGGATGTGTCTTCTAATAGGTCACTGGAATAGACTGACCTTTTGACTTTGGAAAAATTTGTCATATCTGCCCTAGTATTTTATCTACCCAATTAAAATTGAATTATTGATAACGACTTAAAAGAAAACCTCTTCTTTTGTTGCCAACAAGAAGAAGTTTGGTATTCAAATGTTACGTGTGTGGGGTGATGCATAGGCAGATTTGTAAAAATTCTGTGAGGTTAAAAGTCAATCAACAGTCAATCCAGTCCAGTAATTATAGACAACCCTTTTAAAAGATACATTATAATAAACAACATACTTATAATTTTAAGTATAAATATTATAATACTACATTTTACATTAAATAATATATCTTCTTAATAAAAATGATTTGTATATACAAAAAACAACAATTTAAATAATAAGAAAAGTACATGTACATTACATAGTTATAATACAAATGGTGTTTCTGTCTTGTTAGACTCATTAGTATGACATACCATTTGTCAGTGGAGTTATAGACAGCATTATACAACAGTGAGTATATAGATGGTGCATTCCATTTACCTACTATCAATGAGTACACATTTAGCTTAGCTAGTCAAAGTTAATGGACTTTTCCTAGAAGTGTGTGGATATTTAGATGGCTTTCATTAACAGCGCACGAAGGCGTGTATCCCAAATCATTCACATTCCTTACATGTACCTCCTTAAAACTTACTCACCACCTACCTTATACTTGTAACTTTGGTTTGTACTGTCATCTCCTTCTGTTTATGAAATGTAATTTCTGGGAAGTTCCTGGGAGAGAGGGCGTCACCACAGCAACCATGCCTATAAATGATAACGTGCTCAACATTACCTACAACAAGTGTGATATGTAAAACTCTTCCAACAATCCGTTTACCCAAATACCATCATGATCAAGTGATCAAGTTAACTATACACTTACTGATACATAGATACATTGTCTACTTGTCTAGATATAAATGATAACACTAGAGGACACATTAATAATTTCAGTTATAAATTAAAGAATTTACTATTCTACACTCAATAAGCATTTTATTATTTCAACTCGGGCCTTGGTTACCATAGTGTCAATAAAACAATGTAGAAGCCCAATAGTGACTAGCCACAAAGCAAAACTAGTCTAACTCAATACATATAAAACCAACTAGAAGCCAAAAAGTAATCTCTACTTAATCAAGGCTTCAATTGAAGCTATGATCAAACAACAAGATTACTTACATCATATTGATAAATCTATGGTAACCAAGTCCTCATTGAAATGACATAATGCTTTTTCAAGTGATACTATTCAGTTTCAGTATTCAATTCTTTATAACACATATACAAACATAGATCTAATTTCTTTCAGATATATTTATCAGAATATACAAATAATATGACTTACTGTTTATTTAACAAATCAGAATGCTTATGCTTTCCTGTGTGAGATATACCTATAAAAATAAACATTCAAAAAGAGAGGAGAGAGAGAGAGATATACGTAATTTAGTATAATTTCATTAAGTGACCTACATCATGAAGTCATTCATGGTTAATAATCTAAATAAAATCATTCATGATTACTGCATGGTATAATACAGATTGATATCTAAACATCAAATGTATTACTTGTATATGAACAATTATGAGTCAACATCCACCTTCAAAGATATAATCCAAAGTCTTATCATTATAGCAATATGTAATGTCTTTGATGAATCTATTCCTTGTAAGGTATACATTAGAACAAGACAGTCTCAATTTCTAAACATTAGAGGTCATGTTGGTACAATAATAATTATATATGTACATTGTATGTATTATTATTGTTATATGAAAATAAAAACATATATACCTTACCATTGTTGATGACTGGAAAAATTAATCATCTAATTGCTTGAGAAATTCCTGATAACATAAGATTGATCTAACTAATTACATAGAGAGATTAAGGAACAGGGAAGAAAGGGGAAAGTGAATGACCCTATATATATTGCTACTATAGCTGTGTTCTTTGATCTTTGACTCCACCCCTGAAGATTTAGTAACCGTACTTTGGCCAATAGAATCTACACTGCTTATTAACCCCATAAAATCTTATACAGAAACCTCACACTTTACTCTCAGTATCAGTAAAACTTCCTGGGTAAGTAAATTGAATATATTCCTGGTCACAGAATCTAACTATTTAGATGAATTCCTTGTCAGGAAATGAAATAAATATTGTATACTAGAATATAAAATGTCTTAATTTAGTAGCTTCACTAAACACTTGTATGTAAGGATCACACATGCTTTTTGAGGGCTCACTCACAAACAATGAGTTAGATCAAATGTGAAATGTGATATTCCTACTCTTAGTACCTTAGTATTTAGTGTGATAACTTATATGTTTGTGTTCCATGATCCATCCATCTATCTGTCCATTCAATGATACATATTGCATTCAATAAATGGATGGATGGATTGTCAATAATGATGGATTAATAGATGCAAGATAAGTGAATATATACTATTATTCATCCAAGTTGTTTAACGAGAGAGTGGCTAATTCATTCTTATTGTTGTTGCTTTTGATTAAGGTAGAGACAGAAAAGCAAAAGTTTTCTATTGACTGTATCTAATGTAGTCATCTCTTATGTATTGTTAGTGCACATTAAAGTGCTACCTTTTTGCTTTTGTGCAGACAGTACTGATAAGCCTCACACATTAAACAATAAATTCAATACAGATACCTGACTTTGTACAGGAGAAAGAATTGTTAGAAACTATTAGAGGTAATAATGACGTTCATATTCATTCATCATTAGTTCTATTTGAAGAGGGTTGTCCTCAATGGTAAGTTTGAACTATAAAATATTTCAATCTGTCTTTTGCCATTTCATCTTAGGGTTGTGTTCAATGAAGTAATTCAAACATCAAAGTTATTCATGAGAGATGTCACTGTGGTAAGATCTAGTAATATACTGAGAGTGGACATCTATTATGTGTCTCTATTATTAGATTGAACTTGACTGGTTATATGAACTAGCTCCTTATTTCTATCAATATAGAACAGTATTACTGATCTACTATATATTATATTGGAAGTAGTTCATGTCCCAAGACTTATTCCTTAGGGTCGTAGGGATGGGTATGAGGTTAACTAGTACAGGGTACAGTTCACTCTTATAGGGAAGAAAGACTTTAATATTAGTATTAAATTAATTAACTTAGTTTTAATGTATTGCTTGTACAGTCCAGCTAAGTAATCATCTACACATTTATGTAGTGATATTTCTGTAATGTGTTCTAGAATTATGAGATCATATTGTGATCATTAGTTGTTGTTTTTTATTTCTTAGAAAAGAGAGAATTACTGAAGTTAAGGTAATAAAAATATCTGAAATTTTTTTTCAGTTTTTTTGTTTTTTTGATGCAATCATGTAAAGATACTTGTTCTAATAATTGATCATGCTTAAAAAATTTTTTAAACCCTAGTACTTTGCAGAAATGTAGTTTGATTCCTTAATATCTGCAATGTTTGGAGATGTCAAATAATAATATTAAAGAACCTAGAGAGCTGAAACTTCTGAAAAATCAAAGATGAAGTCAATTACTACAATTATACGGATGGATTTATTTCTACAATAATATTTGACATTTTTACAAAGCTATAAACCTTCTCTACTTTAATCACTATTATTATTATATGTTATACAAATCGTACAAAGAATGCATCCGTAAAAGTACTAAAAATTGATCATTTTCGATCTTGAACTTGTCAGCAGGTTGTTACATTATCCATAGAATCAAAAAATCACAACAACAGTATCTAACAGTGCAAAAGTCGCCATCTTGATAATGAATAATCGATTTTCATTAATTAAAGGCAATGAATACACTTAGTGTCAGGTTATTGATAAGTGACTTTCGCGGGGTTAGAATAGTTAAATAAAATGTATTAATTATTATTGCTATTATTATATTATTATTATTGTTCGTAGTCTTATGCGCCTTCATCTCAAAGCAGACCATGCTTTAATAACAATAATAAGAACAATAATAAAAATAGTAATAATATATTTAACTATTTTAACCCCGCGAAAGTCACTTACAAAATAACTGACACAAGTATCTTTACATGATTGCATCAAAAAAAGCTGAAAAAAATTTCAGATATTTTTACCTTAAGAAGCGAAAACTAGAAGACCCCCCATCATAATTAATTATCTTTAATTATAATTTATTATTATAATTAGTCACGCCTACTTATTATTACAAGTTTATTAATAAGCAATCACAATACAGATTATCAGACATGCAGTTATTTGGGACTATATGAAGTCAAAGACCAACAGTTATTGTTACAATACAACATACTACCATTACCAGGTAAAGTACATATGTATACTGGACTAAATACTATTAAATATATATTTGTATCCTGATAGAGAATAATGGGGTTAATATCACAGTCCCTTATCACCACCTACAGGGCTGTGATTCCTTTGAATTTCTATTGCAAATAGGTTTAATCCAACACACATCATACTGTATTACACATATAGAATGATATAAGGCACAAACCATGTATCCTCAGACCTGTGACTCTTCAGCTTGTGACTTTTTTACATCAAATCACAGCACACTGTATCTGTAATAAAGCCTAGCTATATTTATTCAAAAATAGATGATTCCTAAAATAGCAACCTCTCCTTACTCAGTATGACACAGTACCAGTCTTGAATAAGTTTCCAATAGGTGCTTGATAAAAGTGTAGCTATACTGCTAACAAGACCTTGTAGCATCTTACATCACAACTAGATAAGTTACTTCAAAAAATGTCATTGTATAGTTGTTTTTGAACACAATGTATTATTGTTTTAAAATCATATGCAATATTTAAATTTCATTATTGCTTCAAGTCTGCCATGTTTATTAATATAAAGTGAGTTAATTTGTTACCAAATATATGTATTCAATTTCAAATCTCAATCATTAAGAGGGAAGGCTACAATATAATACACTTAGTCATTTATAGTCATACTCTGAGATTGTCCAAGAAATTTGTCAAACTGCAGCTATTTAAAAATATTAAGTTTTACTAATTTTTAGCAGTAACTTTGACTTGCATTGACTTCTTTTCGATTCTTTTGTCTTGTTTTACTCTGGTATTTCTAAATGTATGAGTACTAAGTACTGGGTGAGAATTTAAGTGAATAATTTATTATCAGTGACTGTTTATCCAAAAGTGTGCTTCAATCTCCAGTGGAAATGGGGTGTGGTTATAGCAAACTTGCTCACATGAATTCATAAATTATTATGCAATAAAATTTTGAATGGTTCATCAAACACGACTTTTTCCTAACTCTATCAATCTTTCTTCAAAACCTACAAAGAAGAGGAACAATAAAAGTGATTATCAATATTTATTATCATTGTTCATTAAGTGATTAAGTTGTGGTTTTCAATAAATACATAATTAGGTGTGGTTACGCACTTGAACTTTTTCTGGGGCTCATTGGAGATATGGAAGTTTGTATTTCTAAAGACTTCTCCATTACTTTCCTTTGAGAGTATATGAGCCTTCAGACATTGTTATATCTCTTATTATATCTATTGTTGATAATGGTTTTGTAGTGGCTTCTTCACTTAATGTTAATAACGATGACTGTAGTTCTGAAAATTTATATTCTTTTTCTCTCTGTAATTGTGACATTGTCTGACCTCCATAGCTGATTAGTAGCTCACTAAGGCTTTCTCATTAATGACGATAGCTATATCTAATGGTGTACTATTGTCAGCAATGACATTAGGATGAGCACCATACATTAAGAGTGACTCTGTTATTGAAAATGATTTACTACCACTTATAGCAAAGGACAAAGGAGTTAACCCTAAATGACTTTCTTGTTTATTGACATCAGCTCCAGCTTGTATGAGAGCATCCACTATATCAAACATGTCCACATGATGAAGCTACCATGAGTGGGTAAGTAAAGACCAAGTACCAGTGGAGTATCTGGACTATCTAATGATTTCATTATGACTGTAGCTAAATCTCCTTTAACACATGAGTCTAGTAGTTCTCTCTGATCATTAGTGAGATATGGAAGTTTGTTTGAGAGGAAGGTAATGAGAGTAGAGTGACTACCATAACATGATTTTACTACTGCTTTCTCAATCTCATCAGTAGTGGGTTCAGCTTTATCTAACAGCATATTAACAACGTCTCTGTTACCACTATAAGCTGCTAATGAAAATGCTGTTGATCCATTGTATGCTATTATATGAGGATCTGCAAAGATTGTAGTAAACACTCAGCTACTTCAATATATTCATAACAACAGGCTAACATTAAGGCTGTATATCCATCTTTCATTTGAACATCAATGTCTACAAGCTCTTTTACTAATTGTTGAACAACCTGCACATGACCATTTGCACTAGCTATCATTAGGGCAGTTACTCCTTTTTTTGTTTCGAATATTAACGTTTGCATCCTCTTTGAGTAGCTGTTCAACAACCTCAGTATGACCGTTTTCGCTAGCTTCACTAGGGCAGTCACACCTTCTTTGTTCTGAATATTAACATTTGCATGCTCTTTGAGTAGTTGTTCAACAATTTTAGTATGACCATTTTGACAAGCTATCATTAGGGAAGTCCATCCATTTTTGTTCTGAATATTAACGTCTGCATGCTGTTTGAGGAGTTGTTTCAACAACCTCAGTATGACCATTTTGACTAGCTATTATTAGGGCAGTCAAACCATTATTGTTCTGTATATTAACGTCTGCATGCTCTTTGAGTAGTTGTTCAACAACCTGCGCATGACCATTTGCACTAGCTATAATTAGGGCAGTTACTCCGTTTTTTTTCGAATATTAACGTTTGCATCCTCTTTGAGTAGCTGTTCAACAACCTCAGTATGACCGTTTTCGCTAGCTTTTACTAGGGCAGTCACACCTTCTTTGTTCTGAATATTAACATCTGCATACTCTTTGAGTAGTTGTTCAACAATTTTAGTATGAACATTTTTGACTAGCTATCATTAGGGAAGTCCATCCATTTTTGTTCTGAATATTAATGTCTGCATGCTCTTTGAGTAGTTGTTCAACAACCTCAGTATGACATTTTGACTAGCTATCATTAGGGCAGTTGAACCATTATTGTTCTGAATATTAACGTCTGCATGTTCTTTGAGTAGTTGTTCAACAATCTTGGTATGACCTTCTCAGTAGCTTTCATTAGGCAGTCACACCATCTTTGTTCTGAATATTAACATCTGGATGAACTTGGAATAGTTTGCTCAACAACCTGGGTATGACCATTTTGACTAGCTATCATTAGGCAGTCCAAGTTGTTCATTATCTTGAATGTTAACATTAGTTCAGCTGATACGAGTGTTAGTACAATTTTGTTCATGTCACTATTACTAGCTATCATAAGTGCTGTTATCCGTTTTTTCATTACAATGGTCCAACATCACCTCCTAACTTGAGGAGAAATTGTACAGCTTCACTATGACCGATATTTGCAGCTTTAAGAAGAGCTGACTCAAAAGTAAAGTTCATATTCTCATCTTCTTCCAGGATAGGTTCCCCATTAATTGTTAGACCAAAGATACCAATGAGACGCATAAACTGTAGCTTGTCTTGAGCATAAGCTATGAGAACATCTGTTTTTGATTCATGAACAATGTATTTAATACGAACTGAACCTGTGATGATCTCAATGTACTTTAAAATTGATTGCTTAGACTTGTGAGGAAGTAAATGACGTACAAGTAGACAAAGTTGTTCAATAGTAGCTTCATTCCATGGATTATGTAACTCTATTTGAATTTGTGGCATATTTGATAAATCTCTTAGATATGGAGAATATACAGTTTGTAATTTATCTTTGAGTTGTTTGACTGTAGTTTGAGCAACGAAGTGTATCAGCCTTAGTCATATGTCTTTTTAAGTTCATTGACAAGACTTTTCTTCTCTTTTCCGAAGCATTCATCTTTGAGAAACTCTTCACTCATATCGACAATCCAATTCACAGTCTATAAAGTCAAAAAATGGATTTATGTTTTTCTTGAAAAGCTCGTTTAAATCGATGATGTCACCTCAGTTGCCCAACCCAGTTCATCGATGTTCAATCCATCTAATAAAGTCCACTAGTATTAGTTTTGATGTTGTAGTTTATGATCAAGAGATGACCGGACAGCTACCATTAACATAAACTAAAATTTCTGTTTAGGTTTACTAAAGAAATTTTCACTTGGTTTCCTCTTCTTTACTTTCTAACATTACTGTTTTTTACAAGTTCTTGACAACCTACATGGAATGATAATATCATTTTACCAATAAAAGTTTTATAACCTTGAGAAGTAGTTAATGCTGTCAATGAAGTGTATTAAATTTTGATATACTTTTGAAGCTAGAGTATATTCTTGTGACGTATCTAGTGCAAACAATACATCCTGCCATGATGCCTCAGGATGAACACTAAGCCATTTCATAAAGAGAGCAGATTTTTGTTGGTCGATTCTTCTATTTTCACATTCTATTACTTGGATATGTTCGCTCTTAATACCAGGTAAAAAAGTACCAAAACTTTTGCCAATTGACTAGAGTATCTAGTAATTCTATTAACTGATCATACCGTGGTCTAATAGACATAGCAGGATCTGCTGACATTAACAACTGGAGTAGCAGTAAGGGCCACACTGAGTCAGCACTTTAAACTTCCTTTTCAAAATCTTTATAATTAGCCACCACCCCTTAATTATAAAAATAGGTAAATGCAGACTCAAAAGTTTGTATTTATGTATTGCAGGGGGGTAGGAATAGGTGGGGCAGGGGGGGCAACTTGCCACCCAATATTTTGTCAGGGGGGGCATAGCCCCCTCAATAGTATTGCAACTATGTACATCTGCATCTGCTGTTCACATGACTCATGAAGCATGTACAGTTTTTGAGGAGCAACATAGCCTTAAAGTCATTACTGTCAGAAATACACAAAACTTATTCGTATCTATTTAACAGTGCCCATTACAACAGCAACAGCAGAACGAAGTTTTTCAGCTTTAAGACGAATGAAGACATACTTACAAAAAAAAAAAAAAAAAAAAAAAAAAAAAAAAAAAAAAAAAAAAAAAAAAAAAAAAAAAAAAAAAAAAAAAAAAAAAAAAAAAAAACTCAATGACACAGCAACGACTCAATCACTGTATGATTCTACATGTTCACCGTGAAAGAAACAGATAAACTTAATCTAATAGAAGTTGCGAAAGAATTTGTAGAGAAAAATGATAGGAGGAGGAAACAGGAAACAGTTTTTTGGACAATTTTGTGACTATGATAACTACATGTAGCTCATTAATATAGTTGCCCCCCAATATATAAATGATTCCTACTCCACTGTATTGAGATAACATAGGACAAGCAGTTGTTGGTATGATACATGTACATTGTATGTCTGTTTGTCTGTGTGCTGTACATATATGTGTCAAACCATGAGAATGAATATAGATAGACCTAGTGAATGAAACTCAAGTAAAACTTTTCATAGTTTGTCACTGACTGGTCTACAAAGATAATAAAAATTGCAATGAGTTATGTTACATTAATCTACAACAATGCTTGTAGTGAACTGACCAATGAGATTACTTGATTTTTAATTCAGATTATAAATATCATAACAATCTTTTTTAACTATGTAAAAATGAGTACAAGTGTAGAGATTCAGAGGTAATTGAAACTAAATTAATTCAGAGACCAGCATATTTGGTATAATATATGTACTACTATTACCAGATAGAGTACATATATTGTATACAAAGTTGACTTTATTAACATTATAATTAATTTGTGAATAATAGTTAATATGTCACATTAATCAGATGTAGTACAAGTGTGATGTAGCTTGTATTAAAACAAATGCTTAATTATAAAGAATGAGTGAGTAAAGTGAATGTGATGTGAAGTAATCTTGATAAAGTAAACTAGTGTTTAAAAAAGGTGTATTATCACATCATTCAAATTTGTTGTATTCTTTTCTTCCTATAATTGTGATCTTGTCTGACTCTCCATATTTGATCAATAGCTTAATAATGGGTTCTTGTTTCATGAGATTAACTGTATGACCATTCTAGCTATCATCAAAGTAGTCACTTACTTCTATCTTTAATATTAATATTTGCATATTCATTTAGTAGTAAGTTTGACAATGAGTATGTATGACCATTCAAACTTGCTAGCATTAAGGCATTTACTCTACTGACTATAGTAAAACATTAGCATGTTCGTTAAGTAAGTTTGGTGATTAATACCAGTGGAGGGTACATGTCCTATGTCAATATTGTTATGACCAAATATGTACAATAGTGAACATAGTTGTGATAGTCTGTGATAATAGAAAAATATGTAATGAAACAAAACTATATCAGAATTGGTAATATGGATGAATGGATTGATAAAACAATTAATGAATGGATGTATAAATGATCAATGGGACAGATGAATGGACAAATTAACAATCAGTTATAATAGACATACAGTTAATGGTTCAGTGATAGATGGATAGATTAATGGATGGATGATTAGACTGAGAAATGGACAAATAGTTGAATTGACTGATGAACAGATTGACTTATACATATGGAGAGGATAAAAAATAGAATGATGAATGAACAAATGATCAAACAAATGGACAAAGAGATAGAAGGACTGATATGATTTTGCTCCCAGTAATGTATCTATGATCTTTCATCTAATTATGTAGATACTGTTGTCATAGCAATTATCACATGATCTATAGATCCCATCAAAAGAGGGAAGATCATGTATGTTCTCAATCATTACATATCCTATGTAACAAAATACCAACATGAAAATATGGAGTCATGTAGCTATTTAACTGTTTTAAAATTATATATAAATGAGTCAGAGAAGATTGTCACATGTGTCAGTATAAAAAAAAATAGCTGTATAGTAGAATATATAGTATTGGTTTAGGTCTTACTGGTTACTTATAATATTTTGCGGTCATAAGTAAATAATTTGTGTTGCATATAAAAACTAGAATAATTTATTATATTTTTAAAGTAATATTATAATGACCACAGATAACCAGAGTACATACCCAATGTTATAGAAGTAGTTGACATAATATTATATGATATATGTAGACTTGTCTCTATTCTTGGAATACCATATTAATAGTATATCTAAAATAGTCCATCATTATTGTATCTGTCCATTCTTTGTCTATGTATTTATCAACTGATCTATCTATCCATCCATTGATCAATTTATCCACCCACTATTTCAATCCATTCATATATCCATACCCAACCATTCATCCATTGACATATTCATCCATCAATGTATCTATCTATCCATTTATCCATCATGCCATTTATCCATCTATCCATCCATCCATCCATTCCTTTACTCATCCATATACCATCAATCCATTCAACTATCTATTTATCCATTCCATATAACTGTCTTTAAATAAACAAACAATTTCATATAATAAATAAATATATTTGATATATTAGTTATAATAAACAGTCTAATTGATTGTAGCATAAGTAATAACGTGGTATGTTATAATGAATGTTATAGAAGCCTTACTACTATTAGGGATGACAGTTTATACACTAGATATTGATTGTTGATATTGAGAAAATATATAACCTAGCATTACCCATATTATTATGTGGTAAAAATAACATATACAATCTACCTTAACACATTATTCTACATCAATTGTTCTTATGGACTAATGTCTCTTTCTATGGTTATCTTCTGTCTATCTCACTCTTTCTCCCCTCTCTAGCTGTTAATCAAGATGTATTAGCTATGCTACATTCTACTGGCTCCACTTCATTTGAATTGAAGGATTTTTCTTATCTCGTGTAGCACACAAAATATGGACACATATGCTGACAACCACTTCATTCAAGAGGGAATATTTGACCTATGATCCTTATGTGAATAACATCAAGAAAAGGTAAGAGAGGAAAGGAGATAGGAAGAAGTGCATTGAGAGAGTGGGTATCGAGAAAAAAACTAATTTTTATTTCCCCTATAAGTACTCATGCAGAGACGTCTAACAATCATTAAAGGCAAAACAAAGGTTACAGTCAGAATTCATCATTCTGATGATATTATCATTAAGTGGCTTTAGTATCTACTCATCTAGAGATGATTCATAGCTAAAACAATCTGTTCTTTCAGTATTAGGAGTAACACAGATACTGTAGATATTATAATAGTGCAATAATGGATGAAAGACTCCCATTTCAGAATAGTATTATGATATTAATGAGGAGAGACTGGCAACATTTGTGAACAACGGTAACCTGATAAATGTAGTTACATTGCAGTCTATAGAATAGAGTTATTGATCTCAAAACTGAACTATGTCAAAGAGAAAGCTGATGATAGACCCTAACTACATATGTGCTATCTATAACTACATGTTGCTAAAGGGGTTCTGATATAGTAAATGTTATCAAGTATGTAATGAATGTATGTGTAGATGATAGGGTGCTTTTGTCGTGTCCAAATTTTGTTTTATGTACATACCTGTTTAACGTGTAATTAGGTGTCTGCACTGTCATCGTGCTAAGAGGATAGGTATATGGTTGATGTATATAAATATACATGTACTTTATAGCATGCTAGCTTGACCTGTTTTGTAGTGTTATGTGTAGGATGTATAAAGTGTATTGAGGTAGTCAGTATTAGGTGACTATATAACGCCATTTTGCATGTGTGTTTAAAGGATAAGGTGTTTGCTTACATTCATTAATAGCAATAACTCATGACTTATGTCTACACACGCACATGCTTTGACATGTGCTAGTATATTGCCTATGAATGTATATAGGCTATAATAATAATTATGGGGTTGTTTGTGACACACCCACATCAGTTGACAAAAACAACTACATGTTACATGTAATCATGAACTTCTTTGTTTCCACAAATTGTCACGCCCAACATTATAAATGCTAGTAGTCCACATACATTAACATAATTAATAGTATTGTAAATTTGTAGTAATTTTTGTCTTTATACTTTGAAATTTGTGTATAATTTATAAACATACAAGTGTTAAAAATAGATCTTTGTGAAACTACAAAAATCAATTACTTAATTGGGTCTCTGGGTGTAATAGATATTCTAACGATTACTAAATCGTTCAGCAGTATTCTTGCCAAAATTATTGTTCTTAAAGGGTTAATAATTACTATCCTACTATTCAGCCAATATAGTTTATTCTATTCTAAGATTATAACGACTGATATTATAGGTAGCAGTCTTTTAAGACTCAACTGCGACGACGACCAGCTTTTACGCCACAATGATGTATTTAAATGCTTTTTTCCTCGTGTGACAGTTCATATTTTCATTATGTTTTTGAGGGATTTTTTAGTTGGTTTTGGGTGCGTAGGTCCAGCTGTGGTTCATTTGTGGTGGTTTAGGAACTTTCAAGGAATACCAAGTTGTGCAGCTAACTGTTGGCAGGGCGTGGTTATGATAGAGAACGACCTGTCTGTTTTGATTACGGTATGGCAAACCTGCATTTCAGATGGATCTTGAGTAAAAGTCTGTTCATTCTTTGTTTTCTTGTTTCTGCTCATTTGCTGGGAGGGGCTCTTGACGCTGGGCATAAAAGGACATTGTGGGATGTTTAGGAGTAGGTTCTCCATGGAATGATGGTGGGTGGAGGAGGTAGCTGAGGGGGGACGAAATCGAGGGGAGGGCGCAACAATCCATGAATTGGTTGAAGTTTCAGAAGAGACAGATTCATTTTTCACCTAGGAATGTGGTAAATAATTATGATAAGCTGTCAAACAATGTGCCTCTATACGTATATAGTGACATTAGTACTAACCTGCTGTGCAGTTGCAATCTCCTCTCAATCACCTTAGCCAATCTCTCAAACTTCTTCTGAGATGGTATGTTCAACAACCTCCTCTTTTTCAAGAAGCTGTTTATCTTCCTGCGGTTCTCCCAAAAGGGGTTAGAAACAAACGAAGGGAGCATGGCGTCTTTCGTCCACAAATAAAGAATGGTTAGAGACGCGTGTATAAGAAGCTGGACTATTTCATCAGTCGACGCGCTTCTTCTTCCTTCTGGAACTTGCTGATGCAACAATAGGTAGCCTTGAGTGAGTGTGCGTCTTGTCGCAATGGTTTCCGTGGAGTTTGTTTACATTCCTAACATTACAATTAACTAGTGATCAGCTGATCTCTTGACCAATAAGAGTGGGAAACCGATGGTGAGGGGGCTGCGCGGCAAATTCAAGATACCCGCCAGCGCCCAAATCCTAAATAATTCTCTATAGAGATCATTTCTCTTGACTGTGGCCCTAGTGTAAGACAGGCTTGTGGCAGCTCTCTACTTCTTCAACTCTTTTTGTACTTTTAGTAATGATTCTCAGTCAGTTTAGTCTTGTATCCAAAGATACAAAGTCTTAAAGAACTCGAAGCTCTTCTGTGCCACAGACCAAGCTATAAAACCCAGTCTCGTTTATCCTTTGGGTTGTGGTGTCTACACTGGTTGCCACAAACTTTTCTTCTGTGTATTCTCACTACTGTGGACCTCTGGATATCCCTTTCTCCGCTCTTCTCGGTTCAGCGCCCCCTGTCGACTCGTCTTACAAACTACGACCCTCAATAGGCGTACAACATTTGGACCAGGCTATGAGCACTATCACATTACGACCAAGGGAACAGAAAGAGAACTACTAGTAACAGTTATAAGAAGTAGTTCTTGCTAATGAATTGTCTGAGGTCCTAGTATTATATAAGTTTTTTATTATGCAATCAATTTTATACAATTTTTGTTCCATTTTAGGGAACGAAAGCGATGAAAGAGCCCAGACTAGAGCCAAGAAACTCGACGAAACAAACGTCTGGAAATGGTGAGTTTACACCTAGAGCTGTAAATAGAGCAGTAGAGCATATTTAAGCTCAAAGCAGCGCCTCAGATCGAGTTATATCCCGCTTCAACTGTGGATGAATACGATTCTTGGCGCCTTCATACCCTTAGTCGCCCCTTCTCTAACGCTAGTGTCTCTTTTACAGGTTCTGGCGGTCACCAGAAGAATATGCAGGAGTTATCCGTTGGTATAGAAAAGCTTGACCCTTTCACTATAGGGGATTAGATTGAAAGAGAATGTCCCCTCCCGCTGTTGATTACGAAGTCACACCTCCAAACCATCTCTCCCTCTAAACACTCCTTCGTCGGCCAAGAGAATGTCGTCCGCTAGCTGAATACCTACAACAACCAGGGCAAAGCAAAGGCTGCAAAAAAAGCCGTTGCCCTTTGGCTCTTCAACGGGCCATGTTCAAACTGTCCCCAGTTGGCTCTGCATCAATCTACACAGCCTACGGCTTCTCCTCTTTCACCCTTCACCCCCTTACCTGGGCAACTCAACAGCTCTTGGCATCAAATGAGACTAAGAATACCTGCCAGCTGCTCCTGAAAAATCATTACAGCTACGTCACCCTTGTATCTGCCGACACATGGGACTATTCTCCTAGACTGGATGTTGGAGGTATGTTCTGTCTAGAAAATATGTACACATTTAGTGTTGTGTTGTTAAGCAACATTCCTGTTAGACTTGTACTCCAGTTGTGATAAGCTGAGAGTTTTCGTTGTGTCTGACTAGATGGTGCTAACTGATGACACGTTTAATAGTCCATTGCCAAATTTACTCACTAGAATTTTATTTATTGTAGGAACATAGAACATGCTTAAGTTGTCAGGTAAATACAGACTAATTATAATCACTTAGTGTTGTCTCTAACAAATACATTGTTTAGTCAGCCCCTAGGACTACTTGTTTTGTCATGCCTTTTGTTAGATAAATGTAACGAATAAAATCAAAGCGCCAATGAATTTTACCTTATCTAACTTGAAAATGTCATGATAAGTGTGATGTAAAGAGTCCTCCAAAGGCCTCAACCTTTGTGTTTATCTTTAAAAAGAAATTACCATCTTTTAATAGATTATACATCTCTGTTCATGTGATAATGACTGTGGTTTAGTGGAATTTTGATTATGGCTTTCATCAATTTAACTTTGGCATGGTGTAAAGTTTTTTGCAAATCATTTCTTTTCGTTTGTTCTTTTGGAATTGTCTTTTCTTGATTTATTCTACTTGTGTAAACATTATTTTTTTTCAATGTTTTGCTGAAACTGTAGAATGTTTGCGTGACATTATTAGTGATATGCAAATTATGTGTGATATCAGATCACAGTGAAATGAAAAGAGAGACCCATATTTATATGAAAACAATTTTCTGGCTGTGACTTTTCCTAAAAAAAACTACCACTTTTGTATATTTTTTTAAATATTAACTAATGGTCATCCTCAACAGAACTGGTATAGCTAGTGACTGTCTAGTATTGATCCCCTTATAATTAGTTTTTACCAAACTAATTTCTTTACATTTGAGCTAGGGTATTTTAGATATATAACATAACTTTGAGATACTTAGACTTTACAAGTACATGTATCATTTGACCTTAGTGCTGACCAGTTTGTTAGAAGTCTTAAATGTCATTTCCTAAAACCCAGTGGTTCATATGACCTCATTAATACCTGCCTTACATATAAACACATTAATATTGTTAGCACTGCCTTTACTTTGAAGGTATGGGCTAGTGGTTAGTCTGTCCTCATAACTTGTTCTCTTCTCAACCAACAGTTTATATAGCTATTTGCCCCCTTGGAGGTTGGCTTTTATCATGCTCAGTGATAAAGGCTAGTAATATAATGTGAATATGATATCAATTATAGCTAGATATAATATGTATGATTGTGTGGTATCTCTATCTGTCAATCAATTGGAGTCTATTGTACAGTGTAAACTATATCATATAATTTGAGGATGTGTTATAATAGTGTCGTCCCATGGATTATAATCCATCTTTCCCTTTTTTCACTCTCCACTCCTCTCTTTTCTAGGTCTCGAGGAATATAAAATACACAGAGCAAGAACATAATACTTATCAAGTGATTTATGCCGACAGATTTATGGACTCACAAAGTACTATTTTTAAAAAGAACAACTACAAACCCCTCATAGGTGTAACTTGTCTTTTTATTGCATAAAAATTGAAGTAAGTATTATTACCAATATCCTGCTTTCATCCTGCACTGTTCCTTTCTTAAAATCATCTTTCAATATCTCATAACGAACTGTTTGTTGTTTTCCCAGGAAATTTACACCCAAAAATTAGCAGACTTTGCCTATGTCACAGATGGAGCTTGTACAAACTGATGAAATAGTCTTCACTGAAGTGTCATATGTAAAGTAAGTGGAAGAGTCCATATATACTCTCATGGTATAATTCATTGACAATTAAGCTGTTATAAAAACATTTAACTTGAAGCCAAAACAATTTAATTTTGAAACACTCATTTTAGACTAGTTTCATTATGTAATATAAAATGAACACAAAATCAACTGACAAGAATAACCAAAACTATAAATGCAGTCAGGACATGTATTAATTTGATATTACTTTCTTTAGGCTCTTAATTGGAGACTCAATCATTACGCAGTATCAGTCAACACTTGGATTAAATATCTATATGCAGTTAATGAGTGGTTACTTTAGACCACCTGGACCTTAAAAGCTCGAGAATTTGAATATCCTGCTTACTCAACCTTTAGAATTTATTAGAGTGATGCAGTGGGTGGGAGAGATGATAAACAGATATGTGTTGGAGAGTTAATAGAATTAATGGGGGTGTCATGTGGTGGGTGGGTTCCTAGTCAGATTAATACTACAAAACTGTCCACAAATATTTCATTTTTAGTGTTTACTGTAAACAAGGGGATTATTTAAGGGATTGAATATCACTAACACCTCTCTCTCTCTCTCTCTCCTCTCTCTCTCTCTCTCTCTCTCTCTCAAAACAGATTTTAGATCTCTGTACTTTAGACATCAGTAGTCGACAATTTAGTAGCAGTATATTAGCAGCATCAGCATTATACCTGATATCAGACAAATGTCAATCTCATCTCAACCTCATAACAGGTAAGGAGTAGTGTGGGTTTTGTCCACAATGTCAACTCCAAAAACATGTTAATTCAATTGTAGAGTAAAATGACAAATTATAGTAATATAAGAAGAGTGTCTAGTTTTGATATCCTGTTTGTTTAACAAACGTACATTATACAAGATGATAGGGGGAGGATAATCATTTGTAAATTGACTCGAGTAATAAGTTACTTAATCTCTTAGAAACCAACAGAAGAGATAGGAAATCAATGCATTAGTCTTCAATGAATATTGTAGTAGGGAACTAATATATATTTTTTCTAATTTAGGGCGTACATTTATCATAGTTCACAAACAAACGCACTTAAGTACACATGGTGACATTTTGAGAGTTGACATACTTTATATAATTCAAAGTAGTTTGAAACATGCTCTACAGCCTTAAGATACATTAAATTAGGACTATATTGAACATACCTTATTGCTTTAGTGAAGCTAACAATCTGGGGACAAAGTGAAGTGGCTTTTTTTTTGAGTTTTTTTTTTAAATATAGGATTTCAACTTTCTGATATTTCTTGTATGCATACAATGGGATGCAATCATTTGTACCGTCACTAACAGAAAACAAAGTTAGCTTCACAAAAAAACATTTAAAGGGGTAAGTCTTATCCTATCAGTAGTTAACCAACTGTACATGTAGGGTCATTTAACATGTACTTGTATCTTATCACTGTTTATATTGTGTGTGTATGTGTGGCACCTGCCAACTTGAGTGGTGATTAAAAATGTTGGGACATTGTTATGACATGTACATGGGATATATTTTATTCATTTTCTCTCTTCATTACTTATGAAACACAACATAATTATAGTAGTCTTGGTATTTGAGATAATTGAGTTTTTTTCTATGTGTCAGGTAGTGCTAAGATTGTTTTGGATCATATGTTAACTATACATATAATAGGGATGTTTGTATTGTTGTATGCGACTCTCAAGAGCAGCAATAAAATTATCCTTGCACGCAGTAACCGCCAATGCTCATGGTAAAAACAATAAAAAAATTACTATTATCGTGAATGCTTTGGAATTGGGTATGGTTGATCGAGGCTTCAGAGTCTGTTCTATGAGAAAAATCTTTTAGCAGATCCATAGCTTCTGCCAAACTCTACAGTCAGTAGTAAAACCATTCCCTTATATGAAGAGCCAAATGCCATCAAAATAATATGACAATTTTTACAATTATGTTTTTGTTTACTGTTGTATTGAAAAACTATTGAGTGAAAAGACATGGTTGAATAAGTGGATGATAATGCAGTCATTCATTACTCTATCTATAAAACTGTATGTACTGCTCCTGCCTTAGTAATAATAATCTCTTGGATTTGAGACAAATAATAACCAGCTAATAGTGTAGGACCAATATTATCTATGCATTAAAAAAAAAATAGCCATATTGAAAGGTGTACAAACTCTACAGCTGGTAAATATTTGTCTCCATGGTTACTACATAATGGTGATATTAACCAACTGTAATATTACTGTAAGTATTAACATAACAGGTCCCTTAAAATTCAGAGAATTTCTGTCATGTGATTACTAAATATTATTACAGGTTGTACCCCAAGATGCTCACAATATACAAACTCATGAAGTGACAATACCAATGTTAGAAGATGCTATAGAACTTCGTAAGCAACAAGAGGCTTCAAATGATTCCTTCACTGCCTGTATTAATGGATGTTTCAGTCTTTTGACTCCGCCTAGACAGGAAAGGCGGTTATTTAGCTCCAATAATGGCACAACTGTGTAGTTACTATAAAGTAAACAGATTATAATGTAAACATAGATTTTTGGATTTATCTTTTAACATTCTTTGATCATTTTCTTCATTTTTGTCATCAACAACAAAAATTAAAACATTACATTTGGTGTACTACTTCATTTCAAGTCTCATACCCAAACAGAATGAGTATGAGACTTTCACATAAAAACCTTATTACTATACTTGTCTTTTTTGTTATGTCGCTTGAGACTTTTTTTTAGTATGTATCTCCTTACATGTACAAATGTATATGTATTTTACTAGTAGTTTTTGAATTTAACTATGCTACATTTGTACTATATAACTAACTTATTGCATTCATTCTTTTTCATTCTCATCTTATATTATCCTTCTTATTTATTTAAAGAAATATTGCCTCTTATTAAGTTCATAATATTTAAACCTCTACACTTAGAGGACCCTGGAGGGGCAAACCAATCATTATCTGAAGGGACTTCCTCCTCATAATATTAATACCAAATATAATTATACGAACAATTGGTATTTAGAATTAGCATATTTCATACAGTAAGCGTGTAAGGATACTAGCCCTTTAAACATCACGGCATGAGTAAGATAGTTGCTTGCTATAAATGGCTTGAATATACCTTAAAATTCCAACAATCAAGTAATGTGGAGATTGTATACTGTGTTGTGGAATTATAATATAGATAAAGAACACTATAGTTAAGTAGTTTGTTAGCTAGGAACTGCATATAATATTGTTGTTGGACAATCTTTCAAACTCTTACAATCTTAATTTCCTATATACAAAGGCAATATTAAAAATTGGATACTGCCTTTCCCTGCTGTGATGTAAAAAACATTAGGATGAATGTATGGTTGTAAGCAAAAGTTGTACAAGTACAATTTACTTTGTCTATACACACAAGCAATGCATACTGTGTCTTTCCTTACTGTGATGTACTAACACAAGGGAATACAATTTGGTGAAACAACAAGATGTATGAAGTATGTATGTATTAAGAAGAATGCATGTATCAAAAGGCTGCTTAATATCACTATCAACAAACAAATAATACATTGTTGTCAGTTGTATGGAGGTCAGGTATCAATGACAAATGGCATTGTAACAAGAAACAATATAAACATCATTCACATGTTTACAGAAAGAGATAATAATAAAATTCAGCTGTATAGTACAATGCTTATAGTTTCTTTTGTCATTGTCACAGTATCACTTGGTTCTTGTTGCCTTGAAACTTGATACTATCTGTTCAGGTTGTTGATTTTGTGGCTATAGATAGTAAGAAAAATACAATGACAGTTATTGTCATATCTTGTACTCTATTCAAGTAGAGTTGGACTCCTCCATAAAACAATACATTTAATGATACAATGTGTTTATTATTTATTTTTAATTACAATTATACATAAATACAACTAACAACTCCAATGTGAATATAAATCATGTTAATATCATTTTAGTAATCACAACCTTACCTTCATGTCTACGGTCATTTGATGTGAAAAGAGAGAATAAAGTATCAGCTGGGAGCATTCTCTCAATTACATGACCTGAAAATGGCTAAAGAAAACGTTATCATTTAGTAGTTAAGAGCATACTAGAGGGCGTGGCCTTGGAAGGGATGGAGAGCCTGTACCAGAGCTGGATCTATTGGATGTTTATTGTGCTGATGTGCTTGTAATGGCATGGGCTTGTCTTTTTTGGAAAGTGGGGATCCCAACTGACTGACCTACTCTTTGTCTCTGTCACGTCCAAATCTTCACGGGCTTTCTCTTGTATGTGATCATGTTTTGTGGACATTGTATTGAACGTGAAGATGTCTGCTGGGGGTCTGATACCTAGGATAAGTGGAAAGGGTTTGAGGGTGATTTTCTTTTGGTGGCTATTGTAGTTCTAGTATCGTCTTTAGTTGTAGTAGTCTCAGACTCGATTCCAGTTTTAGAATGATGTGAATGAAATTGTCAATATTTGATCAGTAGAAGTGATAGAATCAAGAGGTTCTTCTAAAGGTTGATCTTTGAGTGATATTTGTAGGGGACCTATCATCAGTTTTTGATTCCACCTGCCTCTCAAATTCAATAGTATCTTCTCTACACTCTTCTTCTAAAATCTTTTTCTTTCTTTCAAAAAACTCCTCCTCCTCTCGTTCTAACTCATCTAGTCTGCCCAAATATCAATGTCAGGTTTATCACTTGAACTATTATCTGTTGTTGTTTCTCATAGTGGCTAAATTAGCTTTATGTTCTTTCCTAAGCTGTATGGGACATAGTATATTAAAATTATGGCATGAGTTAAGTATTATGTCATTCCCTATAACTATATAAGAATAATGGGGGAAAAGGCAGAATTCTAATCAAGCTATGCAGTACAATCTAAAAAATAATTGATTATTGGTAAAATTGGTGTGGATCAATTAAGGGAATGTTTACCGAGTTACCTTTTTCCATTCCTTTTCTTTTACAGGATCATATTCCTCCTTTATTTCTACTGTATCCTGTATTTATAACGAAAAAAAAAGCAGGAAATACATGGGCTTATGTGCACATAGTGAACATACAGGTAAAGCAAAGCATATATACCTTAGCACTTTCTTTAATATCATGAGTTAATGAGTATCTAGCACTTATTCTTTCAAATATTCTTTTTTCCTGTGCAGTTCCTTTGTAATATCTAAAAAATAAAAATCGTCAAAAATTAAATCCTTGTTTTTCCTACCATACAACCTACACAAACAAAAGTACTATAGACCACTTGAACAATAAAACTTAATAACTTTAATAAGTTATTAAGTTTTGGAGCAATAAAACTTAATAAACTGCTATAATTAAGTGCATGACATCTTTGTATCCTATAAATTAAGCAATCTATGTATGTACAGGTTTAGCCAAGAAAAATGTTCTCTAATACAATAAATTATATAACATACCTTGTTTTCTTCTTTCAACAATATATAAGCTTGATGTGCTGTCCTCTTTGTAAACCAGTTATCTCCCAATAGAACTAAGATCTCATTAGTATGGTATAACAACTGTTCTGGGCAATATATGCCACTCGTCCAAATGGTACCTATGTATGTATGATGTACATGTTCTATAAATAGTACCTATTGTTCTAAAAATAGTATCTAACAATACATAAGTAGTATGTAACAGTCTATATTTAGTATGGAGTAATTACAAATTTTTATTCAGTGTACCATAAATGTTATGTGTCAGTTTTTTGGGAAGGGTCTGTAGACGTTCTTGTAAAATTTCATAATCTGATTGAAACTTTTCCTGAACAGTGTGTTATGACGTCACAGACGACCACACCCACTACGCAAAAAGTAACTTACCATTGTTGTATGCGTTCTTTAGATAAAGAAATTGCCTACAATATTATTGATTTTTAACAGTTGAATTTATTGCTGGTATTATAATAACCTCCAAGTGTGCTTCTTGCAATCTTTCCATAGTTTCCGTATAACTCAGTAAACTGCAACAACACTAAAACTTTAGTTTACTGAGTTATCCTAAATAGAATTTTATACTACATAAATTTGGTTTCTTAGGATAAGGTTTACAATTTCTTTCAAAACACTACACAAACATACAATGGTATCATAAAACCATAGAATGAGATTTGATTCATATTGTTTCTCATATACATAGTTTGGCATATGGTCACTATATAAAAAACTTCACAGACCATGAAATGGGGTTGAGGATCGCCACCAATGCATTTTAGATGATCAGCTGTTTTTTTTTTAAAATCAAGAGCATTGATATATGATTTAGCAGAGATGAAGATTAATCAGTAAGGAATGGACAAGATAGTTCCAGATATGATCATTGGTACTATTTCATTCCAATAAAAATTTTGGTGTCATTTCTCTGTAATGTGTTACTCAAAAACTAAGGCATATTATGTGGAGTTACATATTAGATAATCCGTGTGCATTATAACATAATACGCATCTAATGATCAATCCAAAGTCCACAAATATGTAATTTGCATTCATATTAATTTTGGATAAAAAAAAAATGTCTGGCACCAACTTAACTAAATTTAAAGCAAAGTTGGATAAGGCTTACAATTTTCATTAACACTCATACCAATGTGCAATGTCAGTATAATATGTCGTATGAGTAAGATTTGATTCATGGATTTTATTACATACATAGCATGGTATTTTAAAAGGTGTAATCTCAGTTACAGACCAACTATCACGCCATTTGAAAAATTCATTATAACTTTGTTGGATTGCTTCCTATGAGTAACAAATAATCAGCTAGATCTTTTGCTCTCTTAAACTTGAGTCCGTTAACAAAAGAATTGGGAGGGATCACAGTAGGATTTGATAAGTTTGCACCAGATATGATTGGAAAACTATTTCATTAGTGAAAGTATTTTACAAATGTTTTCTCTGTAATGTAGTCTTTACAAATGGCATTCTCAAAAGACAAATAAAAACTTGTACTTTTGTATCAAAGAAAAGCAATTTGGCTCACATGATTTTCCACATTTACCATACCCATCAACATCAAATATAATTCTTTTAACTGATCTATACGGAAAAACTTAGACAATTTTTTTTGCACAGTTACTGATAAGAGCAATTGCCATTTTAGTTCTACCTTTGAGATAATTCTCGTTTGGATCATAACCACCTTTAAACTTTCCAGGAATGATTTCAGCATATCCAAATCTGATACTGAACTAAATTTATATGTCATAGTCCAATTAAATAAAGAGTTGCAGTGCCTATTTATTAAACTTTCTCGTTGACTAAATAGTCCTGGTGCCTCTCTATTGTATATAAATCCAATACTGACCAGGTGGTCGATTCATAGTACGAACTTGTGTTAAGTCATAGAAAAATTGTCTTGCTGGGAGATGAAACAGAACAGCACTACTGTTATGAAGTAGTTTTTTTGCTATTAGTGATAAAAACACCTGTATGGACCACATTCTATAAAATCATCCTTTTCAGTCCATTTAAACTCTGTCCAGGTTAAAATTATTTACCACATCCTGCCACGGAAATAATAAACAGGGGGAGCAGGTACATTGTTTATAGTAGCCACACTCGTCAGAGGCTTCAGTAAGCGTCTCATGAATAGTAGTCATCAGATCCCTAAAAAGCGAGTGGGGCGTCTGGGTCTTGGGGACGACCCTTAATGATAAATTTGCGGTTAATTAAAGTATTTAAGTTTAGCGGAGCCACAAGAAACGCTTCTCGAATCTATTTTAACATGTACATAGCAAACTATTTTTCAGAAATTAGTTCAGCAGGACACGATGTTAATATCATTATGTCTATATATATGCGCATATATAATCATAATCACTAATTGTATGTGCTGACTGGAGACAGGAAGATATGCATATTAATTATCATCTATTAATATTAAAGATCCGGCAAAATATATATATATATATATATATATATATATACATACAGCTACTGTAATTTGGTTACCATTATAGCTAAATGCATGCATGATCATCAATTTGATTAAGTTCTAATCATGTTATTGAAAAAACATTAGGTTAGAATTTAAACAAGACGATAACAGAGATACACCAGCATATAATTATACATGTTTTAAAAGGTAAGTAGAACATGTACTCACATGAAATTACATTTTAGACAATCTGTGCATATTGATATGCATTATCACATGATTAATCAACACAAATAAATTATTAGTCTTTCATAATATGTTCCTGTTCAATCTAAAATAATTTGAATATAAAAAAGATTTTTTTAAGCGAGCATAAAAGAATTTAAACTAAAGTTGGATATGGTTTACAATTTTCATTAACACTATACCAACTTGCAATGTCAGTATACATCTTATGAGTAAGATTTGATTCATGGATTTTATTACATACATAGCATGGTATTTTAAAAGTTGCAAATGTCAATTACAGACCCAATTATCACGCCATTTGAAAAATTCATTATATCTTTGTGGATCACTTCCTATGAGTAACAAATAATCAGCTAGATCTACTGCTCTCTCAAACTCGAGTGCGTTGACAAAAGGATTGGGAGGGATCACAGTAGGATTTGATAAGTTTGCACCAGATATGTTTTTTTTTTTTTTTTTTATGGAAACTATTTCATTAGCAAAGCATTTATATATGTTTTCTCTGTAATATAGTCTTTACAAACAGCATTCTCAAAAGACAAATAAAACTTGTATTTTTGGTTAAATCAAAGAGAAGCAGTTTGGTCTACATGATTTTCACATTTACCATTATATATCAACATCAATATACTTCTTTAACTGATCTATAAAACTTAGACGATTTTTTGCACAGTTACTGATAAGAGCAATTGCCATTTTAGTTCTACCTTTGAGATAATTCTTGTTTGGATCAAAACCAGCTTTTTTTAAACTTTCCAGGAATGATTTCAGCATATCCAAATCTGATATCTGAACTAAGTTTATATGTCATAGTCCAATTAAAATAAAGAGTTGCAGTGCCTATTTATTAAACTCTCTCGTTGACTAAATGGTCCTGGTGCCTCTCTATTGTATAAAATCCAATACTGACCAGGTGGTCGACTCATACTACAAGCTTTGTGTAAGTCATAGAAAAATTGTCTTGCTGGGGAAGATGAAACAGAACGGCACTACTGTTATGAAATAGTTTCTTGTTATTAGTAATAAAACACCTGTATGGACCACATTCTATGACAGCATCCTTTTTTGTCCACTTATGGTAAAACCACTTGTCCAGGTTAAAATTATTTTACCATATCCTGCGCGGAATAAAAACAGGTGGAGCAGGTACATGTGTTCATAGTAACCACATCATTATAGCTCTTTGATTGATTCGATAATCTTTGAAAAACAAAGAAAGAAATAGCTATCAGGACAATTAGAATAATAGGCTTCAGTAAACGTTTCATGGGGACGACCCTCATATTATTAAATCGAGTGGGCGACTCGTAATGCAAATTGCGGTTAATCAAGTTAATAAGATCACAAGAACGCTCTCGAATGTATTTTTAGCATGCACACACGTAATAACTATTTCCCGAAAAGTTCAGTTCCGCAGGACGCAACGATAATATTATTACGTATATATATATATATATATATATATATATATATATATATGAGCATATATAATCATACAACTAACTGTATGTGGCTGACTGGAGACAGGAAAAGATATGTATATTAATTACCATATAAGAAAAGTTGCTACCATTTAATATATATATATATATATATATATATATATATATTATATAATTACATATATATATATAATATATATATATATGATATATATATATATATATATATATATATTATATATACAATCTAGCAACTAAGTCTAATCATTGATTTGAGGTTACTGAGCAGATACAACAAACCTGATATGTTATGATAATTTTAATCTGTTCTTATCAATAATGGATGATATGGTTACTCTAGACAATAATACACGTAATAGTTCGTGATATATGTAATAAAAACAAATAGTACTACTTCATTTCAAGTCTCATACCCAAACAGAATGGAGTATGAGACTGTAGCGCATAAAACCTTATTACTATACTTGTCTTTTTGTATGTCACTTGAGATTTTTTTTTAGTATGTATCTCTCTACATGTACAAATATATGTATTTTACTAGTAGTTTTTGAATTTAACTATGCTACATTTGTACATTATAACTAACTTATTGCATTCATTCTTTTGTTCATTCTCATCTTATATTACCCTCTTATTTATTTAAAGAAATATTTCCATGCACTTATTAAGTTCATAATATTTAGACTCCTACACTTAGACAGACCATGGAGGGGCAAACACCATTATCTGAAGGGACTTCCTCCTCATAATATTTAATACCAAATGCTTTAAACATCACAGCCTGACTTAAGATAGTTTGCTTGCTATAAATGGCTTGAATATACCTTAAAATTCCAACAATCAAGTAATGTGGAGATTGTATACTGTGTTTGAATTCATAATATAGATAAAGGCACTATAGTTAAGTAGTTTGTTAGCTATGAACTGCATATACTGTTGTTGGACAATCTTTAAAAACACTTACAATGTAATTTCCTATATACAAAGGCAATATAAAACTTTGTATACTCCCTTTCCCTGCTGTGATGTAAACATCAGGATGAATGTATGGTTGTAAGCAAAGTTGTACAAGTACAATTTACTTTGTCCATACACAAGCAATGCATATTGTGTCTTTCCTTACTGTGATGTACTAACACAAGGAATACAATTGTGAACAACAAGATGTATGAATGTATGTATGTAAGAAGAATGCATGGTATAAAGGCTGCTTCATATCACTATCAACAAACAAATAAAAATACATTGTTTGTCAGTTGTATGAGGTCAGATATCAATACAATGGCTTGTAACAAGAACAATATAACATCATTCACATGTTTACAGCAAGATATAAATAAATTCAGCTGTATAGTACAATGCTTATAGTTTCTTTTGTCATTGTCACAGTATCACTTGGTTCTTGTTGCCTTGAACCTTGATACTATCTGTTCAGGTTGTTGATTTGTGGCTATAGATAGTAAGAAAAATACAATGCCAGTTATTGTCATATCTTGTACTCTATTCAAGTAGAGTTGACTCCATAAACAATACATTAATGATGCATTGTGTTTATTTATTTATTTTAATTACAATTTATACATAACAAACTAACAACTCCAATGTGAATATAAATCATGTTAATATCATTTTAGTATCACAACTTACCTCATTTGTCTACGGTCATTTGATGTGAAAGAGAGAATAAAGTATCAGCTGGAGCATTTCTCTCATTTACATGACCTGAAAATGGCTAAAGAAAACTTTATCATTAGCTAGTTAAGAGCATACTAGAGGGCGTGGCCTTGGAAGGGATGGAGAGCCTGTACCAGAGCTGGATCTATTTGGATGTTTATTGTGCTGATGTGCTTGTAATGGCATGGCTTGGTCTTTTGGAAGTGGGGATCCCAACTGACTGACCTACTCTTTGTCTCTGTCACGTCCAAATCTTTCACTGTGCTTTCTCTTGTATGTTGATCATGTTTTGTGGACATGTATTGAGTGAAGATGTCTGCTGGGGGTCTGATACCTAGGATAAGTGGAATGGGTTTGAGGATGATTCTCTTTGGTGGCTATTGGTAGTTCTAGTATCGTCTTTAGTTGTAGTAGTCTCAGACTCGATTCCAGTTTTTAGAATGAGTGAATGAAATTGTCAATATTTGATCAGTAGAAGTGATAGAATCAAGAGGTTCTTCTAAAGGTTGATCTTTGAGTGATATTTGTTTAGACCTATCATCAGTTTTTGATTCCACCTGCCTCTCAAATTCAATAGTATCTTCTCTACACTCTTCTTCTAAATCTTTTTCTTTCTTCAAAAACTCCTCCTCCTCTCGTTCTAACTCATATAGTCTTGCCCAAATATCAATGTCAGGTTTATCACTTGAACTATTATCTGTTGTTGTTCTCATAGTGGCTAACTTAGCTTTATGTTCTTTCCTAGCTGTATGGACATAGTATATTAAAATTATGGTATGAGTAAGTATTATGTCATCCCTATAAACTATATAAGAATAATTGGGGGAAAGACTAATCAAAGCTATGCAGTACAATCTAAACTAATGATTATTGGTAATTGTGTGATCAATTAAGGGAATGTTACCGAGTTACCTTTTCTCCATTCCTTTTCTTTTACAGGATCATATTCCTCCTTTATTTCTACTGTATCCTGTATTTATAACAAAAAAAAGCAGGAAATACATGGGCTTATGTGCACATAGTGACACATACAGGTAAGCAAGCATATATACCTTAGCACTTTCTTTAATATCATGAGTGAATGAGTATCTAGCACTTATTTCTTTCAAATATTCTTTTTCCTTGTGCAGTTCCTTATAATATCTAAAAATAAATTGTCAAAATTAAATCCTTGTTTTCCTACCATACAACCTACACACAACAAAGTACTATAGACCACTTGGGAACAATAAACTTAATAACTTTAATAAGTTATTAAGTTTGGAACAATAAACTTAATAACTGCTATAATTAAGTGCATGATATCTTTGTATCCTATAAATTAAGCAATCTATGTAGTTAGCTGAGAAAATGTTCTCTAATACAATAATTATATAAACATACCTTGTTTTCTTCTTTTCAACAATATCATAAGCTTGATGTGCTGTCCTCTTTGTAAACCAGTTATCTCCCAATAGAACTAAGATCTCATTAGTATGGTATAACTGTCCTGGCATATATGCCACTCGTCCAAATGGTACCTATGTATGTATGTATGTACATGTTCTATAAATAGTACCTATTGTTCTAAAAAATAGTATCTAACAAATACATAAGTAGTATGTAACAGTCTATATTTAGTATGAGTAATTACAAATTTTTATTCAGTGTACCATAATGTTATGTGTCAGTTTTTGAGGAAGGGTCTGTAGACGTTCTTGTAAAAATTTCATAATCTGATTGAAACTTCTCCTGAACAGTGAAGAACAGTGTGTTATGACGTCACAGACGACCCACACCCACTACGCAAAAAAAAGCAACTTACCATTGTTGTATGCGTTCTTTAGATAAAGAAATTGCCTACAGTATTATTGATTTTTAACAGTTGAATTTATTGCTGGTATTATAATAACCTCCAAGTGTGCTTCTTGCAATCTTTCCATAGTTCCGTATAACTCAGTAAACTGCAACAACACTAAAACTTTAGTTTACTGAGTTATCTAAAATAGAAGCTTATAAATTTCATAATACATAAATTTGGTTATCACCATGTCTTAGGATAAGGTTTAAATTTCTTTCAACATAAACATGCAATGTTATCATAAATCCATTAGAATGAGATTTGGTTCATATATAGTTTGGTATATGGTCAGTATATAAAACTTCATAGACCATGAAATGCCCCATTATAAGGTTGAGGATCACCACCAATGCATTATAAATGATCAGCTGGATCTACCCACTTTTTAAAAATCAAGAGCATTAATATATGATTTATGAGAGATGAAGATTAATCAGTAAGGAATGGACAAGATAGCTCCAGATATTGATATGATCATTGGTACTGCTTCATTCCAATAAAAATTTTGGTGTCATTTCTTTGTAATGTGTTTCTCAAAGCTAAGCGATTTTAACATGCAAGTAGCAACTTTTTTTCCAAAATTCAATTCAGCAGGACACATAATAATAATCACTATGTGCATATATAATCATACAACTAATTGTATATGCTGACTTGAGACAGGAAGGATATGCATATTAATTACCATATAAGAGTTGCTATCATTTAATATTATATATATATATATATATATATATATATAGCAACTACCTGTGTAATCATTAATTTGAGTGACTGAACAGGTAGGACAAACCTGATATATTACGATAATTTTAACCTGTTCTTATCAATAATGAATGATATGATTACTCCAGTCAATAATTAATGTTGTAAAAGTTGATATAATTATATATCATCTTTTACATACATATTGTCTGGAGTAAACCATATCATTCATTTTTTATCTATATACATTTGTTGTATTACAATACAACAAATGTATATAAATGAAAAAAAACATAATCTGTGAAGTATTATAGTCTGGCCATGGGCATCACCAACCCTTAGTTAAAGATTGATGCCGTCAGACTATCTGTACATGTGAAAAAACAGATACCTTCATAAAGCAACAATATTTTACTTTATGTCATTTAAGATAAGGATCATACTATTTATAAATATCGCATCCCTGTACAATCACTTTAAAAAGCAGTCAACAATATATTCCTACAATAACAAACTATTAAGATAACAATAATATTATTTTAGTTTATCAACTATCAATGTTAAGCTTCACAAGCTTCAATTATGACAATCCAAATATAACAGACAATTGAAGTCGTGGAAAGAAGAGATGGATAACTATTACTATGTTATCAAGGCATGTATAATTAAACCAGAAGCCAGCAAATGCAACATAAATCAATCAAGCTTAAGTAAGATAAATTAATATTGTTTTCACTTTGTTTGGCACTGTAATCAATCCTCTCTGTTTTTTTTGTTTTTATTTCAAATGAATACATTAAAAATCAACAGACTTTATTCCAAATTTGGATAGATATATTTAAAAATAGACAAAATTAGTTCCTAATCTGTTGTGCCACTCTCAATCAATGTAGTGGGTCACGATGATGGCAAGGGATTAACCAAAGTTATAAATATACCCTTAATGCAAAGACACTATTAAAATAGATTAGATTTGTTAAATTAACTAATTCATTATAATCACTCATTAATTTTTACTTTACTTCTTGTAAAAGTGGGACAAAGCATAATGTTTATTTTGGTTTATAATTGGTAGGTTTATGTAGCTGTGGACTAATGACTACCAAAAAAAGATATGTTTGTAGTGTTGTGACCGCCCACATTGTAGTGTATCTGACTATGCATACTTCAAGTATACTCATGTATGGCAAGTGTATGTAAAGAAGTTTAATGACAATATCCGTTATAAATAATTTATAATGCTATTGATCTAGCAAAATTATTTAATATACATTACACGCCACTGTAATTTGGTTACTGTAAATAGCTAAGTGCATTCATAGTCAATAATTATTAATTAAGTTCTAATCATGTTATTAGGTTAGAATTTAAACAAAAAACTAATAACAGATATATGGGCACACCGCATATACATGTTTAAAGGGGTATGTAAAACAGTATGTATACTACTGTGTTTTAGTTTAACTATAACTAACTAAAATATTTTCATGCCCTGAACTAACTACCTTAGCTGTAAGACATATTTTGATTTCACCATAGCAAAAAAGTTATCATAATTATTTTGAGTGAACATAATAAGAGAATGGGGTATTCCAAAAAAGTCATTGGCAAAGTTTGGACTGATAATGGAAGTAACATGCTTAAAGCATTACAACTTTTTCCTAAGTTATTTTATAGCACCATTTGTAATCCTGGTGTCTTCTATGCCTGTTGAACATTGTATTTCAAAGGCAGGATATTGTGTTCAAAAATAGAAGAAATTGACGTAGTGGATCAAGTTTTGGAAATGAAGTTTTCTTAAAACAAATAAACAATATGTCCTAATAATACATTCTGAACTGTACAATTATTATTACTTAACTGGAATAGAAAAACTTAATAAAAACTAAAAACTATAAGCCAATAAACTTATAACTAACTAAATTACCTATAGATTTATAGTTAAATAACTATAACTAAAATAAAACTAGATGAGCAATAAAAAAACTAACTATAACTAACTAAAATATTTTACAGAGAATAAAAAACTAACTATAAACTATAATTAAAAATAAATTTCATAACACAAACAACACTAACATGCATGTACGTCACATGGAATCACATATTAGACCATTTGTACGTATTGTAATGTATATCACTGGATCAATCCACAGATATATTTAATTCCTCTGTTAGTCCTTATAAGATGTTCCTGTTCAATCTGAAATAATTTGAATTAAAAAGATTCTTGCAAATGAATGAGCAAAAAGAATTTAACGTAAAGTTGGATAAGGCTTACAATTTTCATTAACACTTATACCAACTTGCAATGTCAGTGTATACCTTAAAAGTAAGATTTGGTCATATATAGTTTTTACATACATAGCATGGCATGTCAAAAAATTTAATCTCAGTTACAGACCAATTATCACGCCATTTGAAAAATTTATTATATCTCTCTGGATCACTTCCTACGAGTAACAAATAATCAGCTAGATCTATTGCTCTCCTAAACTTGAGTGCGTTGATAAAAGAAAATTGGGAGGGATAACAGTAGGATTTGATAAGTTTGCACCAGATATGATTACAGGAACTATTTCATTAGTGAAAAGCATTCACAAACGTTTTCTCTGTAATGTAGTCTTTACAAAAAGAATTCTCAAAAGACAAGTAAAAATTGTAATTTGGTATCAAAGAGAAGCAGTTTGGCTCACATGATTTTCAACAAGTAGCCATACACATCAACGTCAATATACTTTTTTAACTGGTCTATAAATCTTAGACGGGGACTTACACAGCTATGATAAGAGCAATTGCCATTTAGTTCTACCTTTGAGATTAATTCTTGTTTGGATCATAACCACTTTGAAATATTCCGGGCACAACTTCAGCATATCCAAATCTGATATTGAACTAAGTTTATATGTCATAGTCCAATTAAATAAAAGAGTTGCATTGCCTTTTAATTAAACTCTCTCGTTGATATGTTGTCAGGTGCCTCTCTTATAGAAAATCCAATACTGACCAGGTGGTCGCTTCATAGAACGGGCTATGTGTAAGTCATAGAAGAATTGTCGGGCTGGTTCATGGAAAATACAGCACTGCTGTTTAGAAATAGATGTTCTGTCGTCAGTAATGAAGCAATTGTATCTGTGTGGACCCACACTCTATAGCTCCTACACTTTCAGTATAGAAGTCCATGGTTTTTGAACCACTTTGTCCAAGTTTAAAATACTTTACCATGACCTAAACTTGAATAGACTGGCGATGATAAATTACTTGCAGTTACATAGTATTCGTGAGTGACAATCCCGAGTGAGTAGATTTTAAAATAAATATAAGAGTGAACAAAACAACCCAGGCAGGTTAGAAATATTACTACAGGCTTACGACGTAGTAGTGACATGTGTCTCAATCCTAGCAAGAGGTAGCCTCCAGGAAGTAGAATCACTGAATTAATCAATTGTCACATGATAAATAATAAAAACTAATTATAACGCCTAGTTCCGTAGTTCGTCCTCAGGGTGTGGGGACGAGGACTATCCTTCTCTTTGGGGTGGGTCTGGCATAGATAGTATAGACTGGATTGGAAACTCCCACGCACTTCCGGTACACTCCTTGTCCAGACACATATACAACTATTGCTCCTGTTTTAGTTACAAAGCATGTAGTATTTTGGATTTTTACTTTAATTAAGTGTTACACTATAATAAATACTTATTTGAAGTAATTATTATCTTGACAATTAATTTTACTGATAATGTTAGGTCACAGTCACAGAAGTCTTTTTGTAGTATAATATACACATATACTACAAGGAGCTCTTTCAGATGTAGGTTTTAAAATTGGTACAACATCAGTTTGCTACACAAGTGTTAGATAGTGCAGACCTCCTGTTTAAATGGTGCTCTAGGCCTGAACCAGGGAGATTGTATAACTTTTGCAACCAATCTAGTAAATGACTGTCATTGAATATTTAGGCAAAATCCCAAGGAATGGATCTCTCTCTTAGTGCAGACAAGAAATGAAAAGGGCATGAATATAATAAATACCTTTGCATTGGAAGAGATACAATTAAAGACTGGGAATTGATCTGTGCTTTCAAATAGTACAGTCTCTACCCATCTGAAGGAAAGTACTATTAATAATTATTTAGTACTGAAATATCTACGCGTATTTTGTATTACATAACTATGACAGGAGTTTGCCAAAGCAAATAATAACAAGCTAAACCAAACACAGAAATCTTTTCATCTTTAGATGACAAGCTATAATTTATGTCCAAATAACTTAAACAATGGCTATGAAATTTTCATCGAAAAAGCAACTAATTTAAAAGTGAAATATCGTATTATTGACTATTTTTAATAATAGAATATAAAGAAAATATATAGTCAATGTGATGATAAATAAAAAAAGACATTAATGTCTTTATAGGTAATACAATAAAGGTAAGAGTGTGTCCAGTTTACAATGTCAGGTAATAAAAATTAATTGGACACGGAGTGCGTTTTCGAATGGTCTATTGATCACGTGATCCATTCCAATCCCGGTTACGTAGTCTATATACTATCTATGGCCTGGCTTGAGAGATAAGTCACCGCCCTTTGCTCCGCCCCAATACGCAAGCCACGTTTATCGACCACGTGCTTGCTATGATTGTCCTGTTAAATGCTGTGTCTAAATCAAGAAGACACCACTTTGCTATTTTAGCTAAATTACATTCTGACTTAAGTAATACACATACTAATGAAAATAAGTAATATATATATATATATAATATATTTGTTGTTTTCCGTGTTACAGCTGCATCAATAAAAGATGGAGAATGGACACCTAAGTCACGACGAAACTGGTGTCATTGCTATCAAGTTGGGTATGTCACAGATATGGGATACACTTGGTCGTCGTATTCCTGTAACTTTACTACAGGTAAATGGGTGGGACTGACATAATTTACATCACCTTCACAGTGAGAAGCAATTGAGAATGTATAACGCGTATTAGTTAATTAATCATAGTTTTTGGAACATAAATTCAAGCCTATATTAACTACATGTACTAATTCTAACAATTTTAGTATCCTTCTGTTAAAATTTATGTACTAGTTACATATGTGTGTGTGTGTATAAACTTGGAACTTGGGTAATGAGCGTTTCAATTTTTTGTACAACCACACGCATCATGCTTTCTCTTTTCTGAGATCAGGTTAGGTTTCCCATAAAGTACAACAATTTGCAGATAGAGTCGGTTAGTATTAATGTCAGAGTTATTCCCAAAAGTAAGGATCGCTTTTAACTTATCCTATATATGTTTTTCAATTTACATGTAGGTAGTTGACAACCAGGTTGTCATGGTGAGAACTGAAGAGAAGGAGGTATATAATGCTTTACAAATAGGAGCTGTGAACCCTCCTAAAATCAAAATGTAAGCTAATGTACAATTAATATGTAATCTACATACTGCAAGGAGTACCTTTAAATGCATAGTATAAGTCTAATCCAATTCTACTTTGATTCAATACAAGAGTCATTATTGACTTCGTATCAAAGTAGAACAGCACTATTTTCAATCTTGAAGTAAATTCACAAGTTTATATTAAGTATGTAGTTGCAATGGATGATGTTGAATGAACTTGTAACCAGATTATAGAGAAAGACTTGTGTTCATATCATGAAAAGTAATGTCTTCACTAGAGCTTACATAAGGAAAACTTGGTGTTCTTGCTCTGTCTGCACGAGATGAAATTTATATGATCTCACATAATAAATCAGATTACTAGTTAAAGCCATTGTGCTTTAGTAAGTGATTTTGTCAGTCATAGTTCCTCATAATACTCAATCAATAGTTTTTTCATACCAAATAACCAGTCCCATACATTGCTCCATTGAATGTGAGGTACACCTGTAGCTTGTCAGATTAATATTATTGACTGAATATTCCATAGTGGAGCTGTTTATTGATATATCATTTACATGATTGCTCATGTTCATCTTGCTTGTCGCATATTCAGTTTAACAATCTTGTTGTAGTAACAAGTGTATTTTGGCACTAAGACTAGAGCAGTTATAAACTTTCATACATATTTATGTACATAATAGTAGTAGGTAGCCCTGAGAATGGGACCAAATTAAATCACAAATGATAAAACAACATGAAAGAGTCTTCCTGTCTAGATAAATAACAAACAATGTACACTACAAATGATATAAATAACAAAACAATGTACAATACAGATAAATATAAATAACAAAGAATGTACAATACAGACAATATAAATAACAATGTACAATACAGACAATATAAATAAACAAACAATGTACAATACAGACAATATAAATAACAATGTACAATACAGACAATATAAATAACAAACAATGTACAATACAGACAATATTAATAACAAACAATGTACAATACAGACAATGTACAATATATATATACAATGTATAGTACAGACAATATACAATACAACATAGGACAATATATATAACTAAGAGCTCATTGAGTAGCTCATTTGAACTATTTCTTTACATGTTGTTATAGATTATTAAACCAGTATTAGGTCAATACACAAAAGCAGAAGTGACTCCAAAACGTACTCTCCAAGAATTTAGAGTAACCAAAGATGCTCTATTACCTGTTGGAACACCACTGGTTGCATCTCATTTCTTAGTAGGACAATATGTCGATGTCTGCTCCAAAACGTAAGTGAGCCCTACATGATATGTAAATGTGCATGTAGTACTGATAATGAATTAAAACTAATTAGTCTTTCTGACTCTGTGGCAACTACTGATAGTCTATTAATACATGTACTTTGTAATATGTACATGTATTATGTTATATGTACATATATGTAATATCTGACAATATAATATATTGTGATAATCATATTATTAGATGTTATAAATTACATGTAGTTATATAGATTCTATATTATGACAGTCATATGATAATAGGTATCATAAGAGAGGTGAACCATAATACTTATCATTACATGTAGTTACATAGTTTTCTATATAGTTGTGACACTTTCTATATAGGATGTCACAAGAGCTGTGATGGTAGGTGTTGCAATAAGCCAGCTGTGATATAGGATGTCATAAGAGCTGTAATGATAGGTGTCACAATATAGTTATATATCACATGCTGTTTTCTACTATATTGTGACATAGATATCATGAGTCAATATTAGCCTCATATTCCACTCTCCTGAAATAGTACACTCATATATAATATACCGAAGTCACTAATTCAGAACACATGTTATAGTGAACCATGACAATAGTTACGTTAATTAATTAATGAGTTAGTAATTAATTAGTTAATTAGTTTACATCTACCTCTAATTATTTTATCTGTACATGAGAGCTATGTTTCGTACATGGATTGTTCTAGGATTGGTAAAGGATTTCAAGGCGTCATGAAACGACATGGTATGAAAGGACAACCTGCTTCTCATGGAGTTACTAAAACTCATCGTAAAATGGGAGCTACTGGAGGAGGAGGGGGTAGAGGAGAGAGGACAAAACAGGTCAATATAATTTTTAATTATTGCTTTTTAGGATCCTGGTCGTATTTGGCCTGGTAAAAGGATGCCTGGTAGAATGGGTGGTAAAAGAGTCACAATGAAGAACCTAATGGTAGTTATAATTTATTCATAAAATAATAATTGGGACCATATTTTATTCTCAAGGTTTACCGTATAAATCATCGTTTTAATGTTATTTATGTCAAGGATGTGTACCAGGACACACAAATACTTACGTCAGAATTACAGATGCAATACGTCGACCTCATAAGACTCCGCCTCCTTTCCCTACCTACTTCTTCGACTGCACAGGACCATGCGTTACTCTTGAAGAAAACATATGCTGAAAGTATTCATCAACTTCATGAACCTACCATAACATTTCCTAATTTGACTATAGCAAAAAAAATAAGATTAAGATTGTAATATTAAAATTAATTAACACAAACATTTCCTTATGGAAAGCGTTAACAAAACAAAAGTATTGCGTAGGTTTGTGAACAATGTCTTGCTGTGTTGTAACTAGTGGTTGTAATGAGATGTTTACTAACCAAACTGATCACCTCCTCAACACTCACTGTACCATAGTACAAGATGTACTTTACTGTAATTTCCCTGACTGTCATGTGACCTGTTATGACTCTGATGCCATGGCCTACCACATATATATGTTCCTGCCATAGTCATGATAAACCATACCACTGCCTTGTAGAGTGTGAGTTTAGCTTTAGTCTTGAAGCTAATCTGAAGACTCATAAGAGTTGACATAACATCCAAAAAATGAAGACAATACCAAGTTATACTAGTGAAATTATAACTTAGGAGAGTGAAAAAAGGAAAAAAAAAATAGAAAATAGTGCATGTACTTATACACATGTGTCATATTGTATGATGTTTTTCCAATATATACATCAGCCCTACAAGACTCCACCTCCTTTCCTACTACCCTGACAGCATGACCACGCCTTACTAATAGAAGAAACAATGAGCATCTTACTAAAAATTACATGCAATGATAATTTTGTCTCCAATCTCTCCAGAAATTGTAAGTTGGAGAGTGAAAAACTGAGAAAGTAGAAAAATATTGCATGTACTCTTTCATCTCGTACACATAGCTGCAGATTTCTATATGTTTGTATACCTTCTGGGTAGATACAATAATGCAAGTAACAATTGTTATGATGGTTGCTGGATCACTTGATAGTTAATTCTGTACCTGCATGTGCTATAATGTAGCGATGATGTAAGTGCTGTGTCTACTACCTTGTTTCCATTTTTTGTATTGTATTTCGGTCAGTAGAATTATCATGCATGATTTCTTTCAATGTATTAGATTATAATGTACCAAGAGGACTTTCATTAATAATATAAAAATATAATCATATCAATAATATAAGTACAAGTAAATAAAAACATTTCTCTAAAAATGAAGTAAATGTGGGGATACTATAATATTGGTCTTATTTCATTTAAAAAAATACAATTATTTCATACGTGTCTTGTTAGGGTGTAAACACACTTTGGTGTAGTCCTCATGTAAAAGGTAACAAGATGCAGGCACAAAAGTACGGCAAAAACAAAATACATTTAAAATATATTATATTCAAGGTTATCAAACTTGACAATCTTTAATGTCTTTTGAAGTAGTTAAGTAGGTGTCATAGTGTTGGAACAATTATTGTATTAGGGACTTCTTTGTGTTTGATGTCATCGTTGTGGTCTAGCGGGTTCTCCTCATCATGATTAAATGCTTCTGAAGACATTTTCTTGACCATCCAAGTACAGAAACAATGAAGACTAAAGGTAGAATAGATGGTATTAACTTAGTAATTGCATCTTCATGTGGATATCCAGCCATGGTTATGTAGTAGGACACCAGAAAGTAGGCTATACCAAGAAAAAGAAATTTATTATGCTCATACCATAAAAAGGCTTTTCCCTTGTTTCTTGTTCTACAAAATTGTATTAAGATGCCAAAATTAAAAACTGACCCAATATATAATGTTAACAAAATACAAAACAATGTTCCCACTTGTAAGGAAATGCAATTAAGAGCAATATAAACCATCCACTGTGAAATGAAACCATTTGAAGAAATAAAGTTACCATGACAAAAAAAAAAAAAAGGCAAACAGCAGAATATCTTTGACAACATGATTTTGATTTTAATTGCCTAAGCCTAGGAAAAAACTTCTTGAATGTCAGCAAAATATCAAAAAAACAAAATATTGCAAGAGGTACTGGGACAGGCAAAATGAACCACCAATTGACTGATAATGAAACTTTTGTCAAATCAGCTCTTATATAAACACTTCGTTTACATATAGAAAGTAAACTAATGACACTGGCAATGGTGAATCCCAAAAACATAGAATTACACATAACTCTAGAGTCTTCAGAAAGAGCTCTTTGATAAGAGAGAAGTTGAAACTTATAAAATAATTGTGGAATAAAAAGGCTAATATAGCTGCCATGCAGTAGTGTAGTACACAGATATACTCAAAAATTGCTGTATATAGCTTTGTGCAGAGTTTAAAGATTGAAAGCTGTTTTGAAGAACTATTCTAGAACCATCATTATGAAAGCTGAAATATCCTCGAGGTAGCTCTGCTTGTATTGACGAAAACTGTGGAAGCTATTAACAGATAATTATAACAATTATAAATATAAAGTAACATACCTTTAAAACTAACTTATTCAGTAACTTTAAATCTTGGTGACAGAGTGGGTCAATGACTATATTAATTGTTTCTGAAGTTCCACTAAACAATACTCCACTCAGCAACTGAATGACTCGAGGGTCAATGTACAGAAACAATGCAATATCAAACCATTGAAAAGTAAAGTCCGGCAAAGAGGTAATTGTATTTGGATCTGTTGTATTGACATCATCATTCTGAATATAATATATATTGATTGTTTACCCATAGTGATAGGCGGCTGTTAGGAGGGAAGAATCCATCATCAATACTGGCTATATTGAGTGGATTAGATTTGACTGATGCCTCAAGCTCATAAAGAGTAGTAGCACAATAACTGGTGCTGCTACAGAACTATCTTCTATAGTCGATGAAACACTACTAGTAATAAAAAACAGCAGGAAATAGACAACGCACATCATCATGTCTGGAAGTCCCTTCAACTGACTACAGTTATAGATAAACTGCATGCATATGTCTGGTGGGGAATTACTAGGGTAATACCCTAACTTGCGTGCTACCCAGTTATGAATAAATTATATTGCGTAAAAACTGCATGCATGAGCGTGCATAAAATACAGGAATTCATGACAGTTGTATGAATATTTTTACTCAAAATATTATATACATTATTGTACATTATATTGTCATTTATAGTTTACTAAGTTTTAAACTTCAATATTAATGACGAGTCATAATCAAGGGAGATCTTTGCTTGTCCTCTCAGTATATGTAGCTTTGATCTGATCAGTATGATTCAGGAAGCTAACAATGGACAGACTAATTAGCCAATTGCACCTTAAGTATATTATTTTTTCTATTAATATTCACCATAGATTACATATATATATATATATTACATATATATGGCACAAGCAAGTATAGGACAAATATATATATATATTATATATATATATATATATATATATATATATATATATATATATATATATATATATATAGTATATATATGTATATTGTATTTTATAATTATATATATTATATATAGTTATATTGGTATTTTCAGTTATTGTCCTCCATCAAGCTCGTCATTATCCTCAATCTCTGTCGTACTTTCTTCATCATCACCATATGACTCATTTGAAATGCTTATTGCACTGTCAGTGGGTGATAGAAGGTCCGGGGGTACCAATACCTGTTGTTCCTTGTTGTGGAAAATATAGCGGAGGATGCAGTTGGCTACTAGTAATGCTGGCAAGAGTAGATGTGGAGCTAGACCTGCCATTACTACTACATGACCTTATAGAGTCATAATCACTGTCACTTGAGGCATTGATGGTGTGGGACCTACCCTTAGGAATTGGAGGAGATAGTTGTGTAGTATTGAGGGTGGCTGTGTCTCCATAGGTTGCTCAACTGCTCCTAGTGGTGGTATTGCAATTCTACTATTGTGAATTGTTCTTCCAAAAGTGTACACATGTTGCACTGATGCACGAAGACCTACTTGTTTTGATAACTGTTTTCCATCTCGGCCACAAATGAGCTTTTGAGCTGGGTCCTCCCATCCTATAGCATCCTTCATTCCAAACGCTTTGCATTTTCTATTCATTTGAGCTTCTCTAGTATCACTAGGTACATAATTTTGGAGGCTTTTTATATCTTCCTTGGTTGGTAAACAACTTTTTGGAAGTGCAAGTACTTCTCATTTGACTTTTAGTAGATCCCTCTACTTATACATATTTATGTTATCATTGTGGTCTATTGGGTTCTCCTTATCATGATCAAATGCTTCTGAAGACATTTCTGACCATCCAAGTACAGAAACCAATGAAGACTAAAGGTAGAATAGATGGTATTAACTTAGTAATTGCATCTTCATGTGAATATCCAGCCATGGTTATGTAGTAGGACACCAGAAAGTAGGCTATACCAAGGAAAAAGAATTTATTATGCTCATACTATCAAAAAATGTTTTTTCCCTTGTTTCTTGTTCTACAAACTTGTATGAAGCCAAAGTAAAAACTGACACAATATATAACGTTAACAAAATACAAATATATAATATATATAATATATATATAATAATATATAATATATATTATTATATATATAATAATATATAATATATATTGATTGTAACCCATAGTGATAGGCGGCTGTTAGGAGGGAAGAATCCATCATCAATACTGGCTATATTGAGTGGATTAGATTTGACTGACGTCTCAAGTTCATAAAGTGTAGTAGCACTATAACTGGTGCTGCTTACAGAACTATCTTCTATTGTCAATGAAACACTAGTAGTAATAAATAACAACAGGAAATAGACATCATGTCATGAAATGGAAGTCTCTTGAGTTGTTGCTATTTATAGATAAACTGCATGTATATACGTGGTGGGGGAGGGGGCGGGGGGAATTACCAGGGTAATACCCTAACTGCATGCTTTGCACTCTATTTTGCATGAATGGCATACACTGCGTAATAACTGGATTCATGAGCAGCCATAAATATAAAATACAGTCACTATGGAATCCATGCACAGCAATATAAATTATATATTGGTGAAGTTTTTGTGCTGAAAAATATTATATATATTATTATATGTTATGCTGAAATTTATAGTTTAGCAAGTTTTAATCTTCAACAATGATGACAAGTCATAATCATCAAGCTAGATCTTAGATCACTCATGCACTTTGTATGGCTGTGATTTGATCTATATATAATGCAAGAACATAACAAGGGATAGACTGGTTGGCCATGCATTTTAGACCTTCAGTCCATAAGAACATTTTTATTTTCCATTCTGCAAATTTAAAAAAAAATTATTTTAAAATTTTTCTTCAGTCAAAAAAGAGCAATAAACCAATTACATGATGCAAAACTATAATATAGTATAGCACAGGTAGAGCAAATATGTGCATGTACATGTATTTTATGATTGTATATTATGTCATGTTATCTATTCAGTTAGTCCTCCATCAGGCTCATCATTGTCCTCAATCTCTGTTACGCTTTCTTCATCATCACCATGTGTGTCATTTGAATGCTTATTGCACTATCAGTGAGTGATAGAAGGTCTGGTGTATTAATACCTGTTGCTCCTTGTTGTGGAATATATAGTGGAGAAAGCAATTGGCTACTAGTAATGCTGGCAAGACCGCTGTCAATAACAGTAGGTGGGGAGCTAGACCAGCCACTAACTGAGGAGGCAGGACTATATTACCTTTAGGAACAACAGCAGGTTGTTGTGGTAGTATTGAGGATGGAAATGTATCCATTGGTTGCTCAACTGCTTTAGTGGCAGTAATGGAAAGTTTGATTCAGCAATCATTTTTCCAGAAGTGGACTTAATCACACATTGAACTGATCGGCGAAGACCTACTTGTTTCGATATCTGTGTTCCATCTTGGCTATAAATAATCGTTTGAGTTTGATCCTCCATCCTATGGCATTCTTCTCTCCAGACTCTTTGCATTTTCTATTCACTTGAGCATCTCTGGTATCACAAAGGTACATCAGTTGGAGGCTTTTCATACCTCTTCCTGGTTGGCACACGACTCTCTGTTAGTGCAGGCACTTCTTGTTTGACTTTAGAGGATCCCTTTACTTGTACCCTATTTCCTCCCATGACATATTGATTACACGGCACCTTTGTTGGTTCCTTAGGTGCGTTTTGACAGGTTGGGAGATAGGCACCCTTTCATGTATTGGAATGCTCTGTGTTGATACACCACCACTAAAAGCTGGTATTCCATCACCATCATATGGAAAAATCCACAACGTAGGCCAAGGCACTGTTTCTGCAAACAACTCTGACCATGTTGTGACATCAGGAACAATTAACTCTCCAGAGGTGATTGCAATTGGCTGTTTGAGATCAAATCTTTCATACAGCATGTTGTAATCATTTGTTGATGCTCTAATACTAACAGTTTCCTCAATCGAGAGGTCTGGAAACAGATTGCGTCAATTCTATGATACAGCCAGTTTCTGTCTTCAAAATATTGCCATTCACATACACCTGCACTGATCCAAAATATTGACATAATTTTTTGAGTCTCATTTGGTGGTTTTGGAAGGTTTTCGATGTATTGCTTGAGTAAATCTTTAGTCATATTTACATCGACTATTTCAATTGCTTTAGTAGACCGTGGATTCTGTTGCTGTGTGTGCTCTGTCATCCATTTTTTATTGAACTTGACACCTTGCTCCTTTAGCCATTCCATTGCAAGAATGAGTTTTATCAACTCCTTTATCTTCAAGAACAAAGGCTCGTCATAGTAGGCTATGCTATCATAGTGTGTGGTGATGTAGTCCGTGTAACTGGAGCTATCGTCAGACTTGATTGTCATTGCTGGCTCACCCACAAAAGTCAGTGACTTGTCAGTTTTCTCCACTTCTACTGACTTACATGACATTATTATTGAGCCACTTGGCTTGTCTTTAAAAAAAATCAATGACGTTGCTAGTCCTTCCAATTTGCTTGTCTTCTCCCATCCCCAAAATTCTGTTTTGTCCTCATTACTTCGAGCGCCAATAGAGAGGCATTTCATACTCCAATCTACATCAGACAATAAATCGCCGACTGATGTACCTCGTAGCCATTGAGGACGATACTCCTTGTACTGTCGACCAAGAATGGATGCGTTGGTGGAATGACTTTGTAGTAGAATTCTGGTCGTTTACCTTCCGTTACCAATCTTGCAACTACAGCAACGTCTTCTTCGTTAGCGTAGGAAGATGTGACGGGTTTGCTGCATCAAAAGTAAGTGTTGGAACATCTTCGATGGACACTGAGCGTAAAGATAATCCTTCGGTTGGAAACTTAAACTGAAAGACAATGCCATTGCTATCCATAATGGGTTTTTCTTGCTTAAAGATTACAAGAGCTGATAGATATTATATCTAATAGCGAGCACTATAATAGTGATTCCCCTCTCTTTATAGCTATTAACGTGAGGGGACGCCAAATTTTACTAAAAATAGTAACATGACGTAATGACGTACGTGTTTACTAACAAATTGATGTTCATAGCTATCAAGGGATTAAATATTTATGAACAAGGAACACATTCCATATAACTATGTCTTAAATAAAGGTCATAGTAATGTCGTTATTGTAAAGCCCTCATCACAAAATGCTACTTCAAGTGAGACACTGAGTGATGATGATTGATAAGAAGTGACCATTACTTTAAATTTAAGTACACCTATGAAACTGAGGCCATAAGGAGAAAATAAATAACCCACTGATAATAATATTATAATGAATAACAATACCAATATAGCAACAAATATGATATAAATATTATAACATGTTAAGAAAGACTGATATTTAGAAGCAATAAAATCATTGACTTTACATGTTCAGTAGACCATATTGATCCACGTGCTTAAAAGAGACTACTTGGAATGTAGTCTCTTTTAAGCACAATATTTTTGGTATATTGTGAGATGGTTTCACAATCAACTGATTTAGATTAGCCACTTTTCAATCCCTATCCTCATAATACAATTTACAGCTGTAGATAAAACATTTTATGTGTAAAACATTTTAAGAATTTTTTGTCAGTGTAAACGACAGAAGGTTTATTTTGGTTGTTATTGAAATACTTCACTGTTAAACTAAACAATGTTAAAATGTTACATATGTGCCTCCAAATGACAAAATTGTTCCTACACCTATGCCTATATAAATCATTATAGTGTATAATTCCTTCAATGTTCCATTGTGCTATAAACTTTAGGTTTATTAAAAAATTATAAATCATTCAATAATATAAAATAATAATTGAATTAGTTTATAAAAGTTAAATCTATCATACCAGTGTTAATAATAACTTATTACAGTACTTGTAATGATGTTAATATAACTTATTTCAGTACTTGTAATGATGATGAAAGTTTTCTTTGGTTGATGTTGTGAACCAGATACTTGTAATGGTTTATAAACAATACTCTAAGAGAAAGACAGATACTACTATAATTTAGTCATTAAGATTGCCACAATTCAGTTAGTTCTTTTGTGGGAAGGTGTCAAAGTATTGCAGCACGCAAAAATCATTATTTAAATAGTATTCTCTCAAAATATGTGCCAAAACTCTGATCCAGAAATTGTACAGAGGAGAGAGGTAACAGGAGGGCATGGAAAACATTGTGTATACAACGCAAGTTGAGGATTTTTATACAATATTTCCAGGCTCTACTTTGCCTCTCTCTTCTGTACAATTTTTGGATCATTACACTGTTAAAATATCTACTGTGATTTAAGGTGTATTAACATCAGGTTCAGTTGCTTTGTAATATAACTGATTTAACATTACCTTATTTGGCATGACTGATATGACATTGGTGATGCGTACCATCTTGCCATGACCAGGTGGACAAGAGAAATACTTCTTTCCTTTGGAAGACTCCATCAGTATTTCCAACTGTAAAGGAATAATATTTAATAAACTCCAGAGCATGGATATAGTGACCTAGGATAGCTAACATTAGACTACTGAACGTTGGTACTTACTACAATAACCTAGGATAGATACCATTAGTAACTAGTGAAACTATGAATCTCATCACAGGATATAATTATGTACAGTTAATAAGCTCTAGACAATACAAACAAAAACACTGTGTTACCTGGTTCATCCAGTTTTACTCCAACATAGATTCTATTATCAACATATTCACTATCCACTTTACCAACAAACTTGACAATTCCACTAAGTTTTGAGGCTCCAAATCATACACTGAAAGACAATGATGTAACAATAAATACAAGGTCATCAATAATACAGGTAATATGGTATTTGTATATTGAATTAATTTGAGTTAACTAACTTGATTTCTTAACTGAACGACTCGAGTGTCAATATACAGAAACAATGCAATATCAAACCATTGAAAAGTAAAGTCTGGTAAGAGCTTGGACCTATTGTATTTGGGATCGTTGTATATATTGACGTCATCATTCTGAATATAGTATATATTGATTGTTACCCATAGTCATAGACGGCTGTTAGGAGGGAAGAATCCATCATCATACTGGGCTATATTGAGTTGCTTAGATTTGACTGACGTCTCAAGCTCATAAAGAGTAGTAGCACAATAACTGGGCTGCTTACAAGACTGTCTTCTATTGTCGATGAAACACTAGTAGTAATAAAAAAAACAGCAGGAAATAGACAGGCCCAGTCATCATGTCTGTAAGTCTCTTCAACTGAAATCATTTTTTACTATTTTTATAACAGTTTATAGATAAACTGCATGCGGTAACACGTGTGGGGAATTACCAGGGAAATACCCTAACAAACATGTTATTTTGCATTTGTGGATATATATTGCGTAATAACTGCATGCACGAACATGCAGTCAGTACATGAGTACAGTTGCAGGAATATTTTATGAAATTATTATATTAATATTGTAGATTATGTTGTCATTTATAGTTTACCAAGTTTTAAATTTCAATGTTAATGACAAGTCATAATTATTGACAAGAAGCCCAAAAAATGGATAGACTGATTAACCAATTAAATCTTTCTGTCCATTAATATTAGTATATTTTCTTTCTATTAAATATTAATTCAACAATTTTTCAAAAGATAATAATTTATTTAGCCAAAACGCAATAAGACAAACTACACAGGATACATGTAGTATAGAACAAATATTATAAATTGTATATTGTATTTACAATTATATGTAGTTGTATTGTTATATATTAAGTTATTGTCCTCCATCAGGCTCATCGTTATCCTCAATCTCTGTAGTACTTCTTCATCATCACCATACGACTCATTTGAAAGCTTTATTGCACTATCAGTGGGTGATGGAAGGTCTGGTGTACTAATACCTGTTTTTACCTTGTTGTGGAAAAGATAGTGGAGGTATGCCGTGGCTACTAGTGGTGCTGGCAAGAGTAGATGTGGAACTAGACCTGCATTACTAATTATATGAGCTTATAGATTCATAATCACTGTCGCTTGAAGGGGTTTGGACTACCCTTAGGAAACAGGAGCAGGTTGTGGTAGTATTGAGAGGGGGCTGCGTCTCCAAGGTTGCTCAACTGTTGTAGTGGTGCCTCACTGGTCGCTTGAGGGGGGGAACTACTGTTAGGAACAGGAGAGGGTTGGTGGCTAGTATTGCGGGTGGCTGCGTCTACATAGGGTGGGTGCCTCAACTGCTTGTTGTGGGGACTTGCAATTGCACTAAAAAGTTTGATTGAGCAATTGTTTATTAGAAGTGGCTCGGTCACACGGGTCCACGATAGGCGAGATCGACTCCTCGATAGCGTGTTTCCTATCTCCGTTATAAAGTGAGCGTTTGAGCGGGATCATGCCCATCCTACTGCATTCCTTAGTCCAGATTCTCTCAATTTTCTATTAGCTGAGCATCATGGTATTGCAAGCGTTACATCAGGTTGGAGGGGTTTGTATACAACGCCTGGTTGGTGCATGGACTCGTTGGTTAATGGAAGGCACTTATTCTTTGACATTAGGGGATACCTGTACTTGCTACCTATTTCCTTCCATGACATAATGATCACACGCACACTTTTTGTTGGATTCCTTAGGTGCTGTTTTGACGGGTTGTGAGATAGGCAACCTGTCAGGTATTGGAATGCTCTGTGTGGACACACCACAGGTAAAAGCTGGTATTTCACATTTCCACCATCATATGGAAATCTACCCACAAGGTAGGCCAAAGGACAGTTTCTGCCCAACACATCTGACCATGTTGTGCACATCAGGAACAATTACAATCTCCAGTGGGAATTGCAATTGGCTGGTTGGATAAACTTCAACAGAGTGTAATATTTGTTGTGCTTAATACTAATGATTTCCTTTAAGGGGTTGGAGTTGTTTTTTAATTCTAGATCGCCATTTTGTTTCACAATTTTGTAT
>NW_024533269.1:0-61243 GCF_016097555.1 Gigantopelta aegis
AGTCCTTGCCTACACGAAGACTCTAAAATTATGCACTGTAATTTAAAAAGGGGTTTCTAAGACCACACCACTTGATGTTTTCATTTGTTCCCATACCTTAAAGTATGTCCCATGAGGTGCTTTGTCAGGTGAAATAATGGGCAGTACCCAGTTTAAACCATCACCTACACACAATAATGAATTCTATACGTCAAAGGTCATATTATATAAGTAATTTATAGAATGGCCTTGATTAGTCGTATTTGAGGATGAGGATCATTTCGAAGTGTAAATCTTTGTTTTGAACAGTTAGACTACAACTCTTTGTACATCAGCTAATGTGTAGCCATTTTTTTTTTGTGCATCTCTCAATTCTAACATATCAACATATTAACCCGCGACGCGCATATAAATATGCGCCACGCCCCCATACGCTTTATCGCGGCGCGCATATATATATGCTTCACAGGCGTCAAAATAAAATACTGCTTGGAAAGGACGTCGTGCCTGAAGCGAAGTGTTTGCCAAATTGAATTTCTGCTTTTTAACTTGATGCTTTTACTGCCTGTTGTACCTAAAACAGTTTTTTTCAAAACTACTTCACTGTGAGACTTCGATTCTGGAGACACTACTCAGATTGTACTGTCTATTGTACTATACCATTTTTTTTTTCAAAATACTTCACTGTGAGACTTCGATTCTGGAGACAATACCTGTGGCCTTTACTGGTAAGCCCATGCACTTATACATGTATGTATATATATACATGTACACACAACACATAGACGCTAAAAAATTATAAACTTTTCATTGTATTTATAGCAGAAAATGGCAAAATTAGGTGTTGATGATGTAATCGAGATGGTATGCAATAATGAAATGGGATGAAGTCTGATGACAGCGATGATGAATTTGATGGATATTTGGAAATTGAAAGGTGTGAAGAAAGGAGAGGCTACGGGTGAAAGCAAGACAGATGAGAGTGAGATGACGAATGTGTGCCAATTGGAGCGATGTGAATGAATGGAATTTGCTGTAAGGCATGAAGCTGGACAAAATGGATGTAGATGAGTGTGATGAAGTTGAATGAATGCAAGAATTGAGACTTGAGGAATTATTTATGGGTCAATGAAAGTGCCTGATGAAATTATGTTGAGAAAGTATGAAGATTCTGCTGTATCCTCTGCGGGTCCAGTGCTTGTCCACCAAGTACTGTTCCAAGTGCTTTACACCACCTACATACCTAGTACAATTCAGGTTGACACATCTACAGCAAATGCAAAATAGATATGAGCAATAAATCACACGATTGACTTTTCAAGAAGCTGTCACAATGGATATATTGGATAACATGGTTGATCAAACAACGGTATGCTAATCATAATATTTTGAAAAAACAGTGCAATACCACCAAGGTCACGACTTCATTCTGGAAAAAAAAATTTTTTAGTGTTTCAGAATTTATTGAAGTTTCTTGCACTCTCATTGTTGTAATGGGGGTGGTCCGACTTCCAAGGATGGAAGACCACTGGTACAAAAATGGCCATTTCGATTCACATTTCTTCGGTAAGATAATGACCGAGATCGTTTCTCACTGATCTTGAAGTTCTTTCATGTAAACGACAGCTCGTAAATATGTCAAAAGAGGTGAAGTCGGGTATGATCCATTGTACAAAAATAAGACCTCTACTCACTTCTCGTCTTCACAATTTTCAATCAATGTTACACTCCAAATAAAGACTCTCATTAGATGAAGCAATGGGAGCTTCAAAGGTAGAACCTGGGTTTTACAATATATGCCTAAAAAAACCAAAAATGGGGACTGAAGGCATTTTCACTGGCAGATGCAAAAAACAGGTTACACACTAAATTGGAAACTGTATGCGGTATGATTGATTACCATTATAATCATGCAATGAATGTACGTAATTTGCCTTTTTTTACTCTCACCCTATCAGTGTAAACATTAGTAGTAACTTCTACTATGGTGTTGCAAAGTTGGCTTCATTACTGAAAAACACTATGTACATTATTGCTTATTTCATTCACCTTGAAACAAAATTGAGGTATGCACTAAGAAAATTATTTTTTGAACAATCAGTTAATGAAGTATAAGCAAAAATACGGTACACCAAACATGCATCTACTACAAATTGTACATGCATATCAATAATATCCTTTTAACCTTCCAATGTTATAGGCAAAGATGACACTTTACGGTGACAAGTGAAGAACTACAACACATGTATCGTTATGCGGTTGCTGGAGGGGTATGAAGAAATGACCACCACGTATACATGACATTATTATACAAAGTTCCAGCATTGTTCCTTGAGATGGCTCAAAATGGATTTGAAGCCTGTGGAAACTGCTCGAGTGAACAGACAAGGAATGCCTGAGGAATGGAAAAATATCTAGAAAAGGAAAGATTAAAAAATGAAACAAGGAGGAATGTCAAGAACAAAGAAGTTAGATAGGGTAATGGCTCTACAATGGCAAGACAAACGAGTGATTACAATGCTCACAAACAATTCATGATGACCAAAGATCTCCCAAAAGAGGAGGAGCCGATTCGGAAAGGACAATGACTAGAATGTAGACAAACCACTATGTATTGAGGAAAGACAATAAGCCACATGGGAGGAGTGGAAAGAAGTGACCAACTTCTCTCATATTATGGGTTTATACACAAGACCCTGAAATGGTCGAATCGAGCATCATTTCACCTGCTGGACTTGGCAATGTGAATAGTTACATATTATACAAAACTTTCCATCAAGGAAAGAAACATAAGTCTCATGCTCAATACACGGATAGACCATTGCTAACAGCTTACTTCTTGAAGCTGGGCACACAACAATGGAAGAAAATGAGGAACTCAATCACCACACAATGGCTCACTGGTCGTCACTTTCCTTCTAAACTCCTCTACGTGGCGAGTGGTCTCAAGTCTCAAAAGAGAGGCGTGGTGTGCAGCTTAAAAAAGGAAGGAAAGAAAAACAACACTATATTTCAACATTGTAACGTACCGTTATGTGTTACTCCGTGTTTTGAGTTGTACCATACTCAAAGATCCACCAGCGATACCTGTAGTGATGCATCATTCACAAGAATATATACTGTGTAAAGTGTATAATCATTGTATCCAAAAAAGTATAATTAGTGATCATCTGTAAAAGTATGATCATTATATAATAATAAACTCACCTTAATAAATGTATATCTTCTCTGATGAGAACTCTCTATCCATAAGGATGCTGAATAATGTAAGACAAAATTTACATTATATACAGAATATGGTTTATTTTATTTATGTGGTTGTTTATGTAACAAAACAAACCACAAACTATATTCCACACAAACTATACTCATACAGACAGAGAGAACAGACAGACGCACACACCCAACAACACACACACACACACACACACCACACACACACACACACACACAAATAACATACTATGTAGCTATAGTAACGTACAATTACAATTTTGTAAAATTATATATGATGTAGAAATTATCCACAGATGGAGTATCTGGACAATCTTTGCCTGTAGATGAGTCAAAATCACATGAACAAATGAGTGAGTATACACTTTTAATAAAATACAAACTACCTACTTAATTACAATTCTCTTCTCATATTAGGAGTATCCACTGATGGAATATCTGGACAATCTCTACCTAGTCACGAATCCCGATCACATGACCCTAAGAGTTAAGTATATTGTAAATATAACACAGATTAACTAATATGCTCATATAAATTATTAAGAACATCTGGGCAATCTTAGTTATATAAAACCATTCTTTACATGTATGTAAAGAATACATGATGGTAACTGAATGATATCATGTAAGTTAAATAGTTCAACACAGACCTTATGTCATTTTATGTTAAGTTGATAAGACTTGTTATGCCATCATATATATAGTCAATTGAATTATAATGTTTATATTTAGAAATGTATGTATTTATCTTTGTAAAATCTTTAATTTCTAAGTATTTAGGTAGTGTGTTTGATGAATATTTTTAATATTAATAACTATAATACTTAATAAATAGAATTATATATTTACTTCACTAGAGATACTCTTGGATCAGCAACCAGGCTAATTACTAATGCTAGAACTAGATGCATATACTGATATGACTAGTATGTATCGGTTATGGATTCAAGAAAAAGTTGAAATGGCAACTAGAAGGAATTTGTTGAGGCTTTATGATCTATTAAAGAGAATAATGTTGCTTGGAAGTATGGAAATTGTCTAAGAACACTGGTTATTAATCCAATATTCAGTTCAAACTTTGTAAAACTTGTGGTCTACAGTATGTATCATAGTATATCTAGATGGACTGTGGGGTTTAGTATATGTTTAGGGTTATCTATCCAATCAATTTCATCTTGGATAGTCTCTGTAGGATTGTTTAGGCTATGTATGTGTGACTGTCTGTCTGTCTGTACCAGACAATGAACTTTGAATTAATCTAATTTTAAAAGAATATGGTAGAGACCTGTAAAGTTTAGCACTATAAATTCTATGATAAAAGCCTGCCAGAGAGTGAAAACTTGATAGTTGGAAAGTTGTCATTTTGTACAAGAAGCTGTTATGTTACAAAATGCAGTAATGATGTGGGAAATATTTCATTTCAAAGTTATGACAATTTTATTCACCTTGACTGGTTTCTTTGCCCATACTTGTTATGATACATGTAGAGAGAACTGTTGTTGGTATGAGTCTATTTTTCTAAGTTTACAAAATATGTATCTTAGTAAAAAAACAGAATCCTGAAAAAACTGCTGAACATTACTGATACTACCACACCATTATGATTAAGCTGGCACTTGTCATGTTTAACATCATTTGCCACTAGTTTTATTCTCAGACAATCCTGCATCCTATTTTATTCTAAATTACTTGTTAAGTTCTCATTCAGTATCACCATGGCAATTACTAACTAACATTAGTCAGTGCATTTCAGCTAGTACTGTGTCTAATAATTCTGAGCTTTAGTGTTTTTTAGTTATTATAGTATTAATTTCCACAATAACATTATTATTGACTTGAAAAACTAACCCTATAGTTAGTATCATTGATTTTAGTAGTTAACATTTTAAATCATTTTGTACAGGTAGCTGAAAATGAAGGCACTCTAGAGACTATAAAGGATGTTACTAGTTTACATGTAATAGTATCAAATTTGTAAGTATGTATTCATTATTTACAAGTGTATTATAAGTAATTGTCCACTTGTTTCAATTTAACTATAACTGAACAAGGTCATTACTCATGGTGGTTATCACTAGTTCCGTATACTTGTGGTTGCTTGTAGATATTTTGACTTTTACCAATTACCACATGCATGGCAAGGGGGCCAAGGAGATTTGGTACTTGCTTTGTGTGTGTGTGTGTGTGTGTCTTGTGACTATATACAAGCACTTGGATCCAGAAAGCCATAAGCTTTAAGATTATAAATGTTTTGATATCATATTTATTTAAATGTTAATGAGCCTGGAGAGGTTGCCAAACCAACTTTTTTTATATATTGTCCCTGTTTCAACAGCATCAATTTATATTATATACTCTTTCATAGAAGTACATTATACAGTACATGTTGTTATAATGATGTACTAGCTGATATGCTGATATTTCATTTTTTTATAGGTGATACAAGTACTCCAGCTATACCAGTCAGTCAAGACAGTAGGTTTATTTTACCACTAACTATTGGTATGTTAGCATTAAGGAACCATAAAAATGGTTAATGACTATGAGCTAGGGCATGATTATAGTAATTATAAATTGTATTCATTGGTTGTAATATCAACAAGTATATACCACTAAATTATGAGTAATAAAATATAAAATTCATATAGTATGTGGGTATATGTTAATATTTTCTACTACTATAGAAGAGATTGAAATAGAAAATGAAAATCATATGAGACAAAGAGGCCAGCAAAAAAATATCTGAAACTATTGTTAATGGTCAAGAAAAGAGACAAGAAAGTATGTGATACTCTTTATTTATTAAAATAATACTAGGCAGATGGATGCTAATGCTGATGTTTTTTTCATAGATAAGTGTTGTGGAATTCTATAGTTACTTTTAAGTCATTTGATAGGAGTATTCAATTATTATGAACGAAGTCTACAGAAATTCTCCATAGATGACTTATTAATTTCAACTCACATTTTTGCTAACAAGTTAACATTATTCTCAGGGCACTCTAAACATATATAATACATTTATTTATATTTGTATAATTGATATTCTCCTACAATGATTGATGATTTTAATTTAGTTCTAATTAATATTAATTATTAATTGACTTTTTGGTCAATATTTTATTAATGTTGTTTGTTACATTTGTATCATTATTGATAATAAGTAATTATATTGTTGAATTATGTTGAAGGTTTGTATATGACATAATGAGCTATCAATTAGTCTTTATTACTTTGATTTTGTATTCAATATACTATTATGCGTATTATATAAATGTGACTTGATTTCCAATAAGGGACCACTTTGTCAAAACATTTTGTTTTGTGATTTGTCATATAATTATATCTTGTATCTTGGATAGACTTATACATTTCTGTTGTTATTCCTCTTTTTTCTTATTGTAATAACTATTATGACATTTTACAGAGAGGTTCAAACCTTCTAGTCTAGGGTTCTCTATTGTGTATAACTTTTATTTAAAGAATTTATATAATTATAGTTAAGTATATAATTATCAAATTATTGCTCCTTCATTAAATGTCTGTTATTGTGAACTTTTGTAGATTATGATAAGAACAACCAAAGCAATGTATGGTATTCTCCTTTATTGTACTTGTGTAATATTATGTTAGGGTTATTATGTCATTATATTGTGTATATAACATTATTCACAAGACAATAATGCACTGTAAGTGTACAAATATAGTTTTGTTTGATGTTACCAAAATTAAATTAAGCCAACTATTATTTGTGTATATTAGTTTTTAACAAAATTACTATTAATTGTTAATTGATAAATATTAAAAACATAATTATATTAGAGAAGTTGTATTGTCCTTAACTGTAGTAAATGCTATCATTGTTTTTGATTTGGCACTACATCTAATGTATTTGGAGCTATAGCTATAGTAAATAGTAACTGCAAGACTCTCAAACCATTCTTTGCTGCCAGGCCAGCAAGTAAATGTCTTTTATTTGTTTAAGTACATGACATTAACCCCAGTACTAGTTGCTATACACCTAATATGCAGTACTATTTCTTCTTACATTTTAGTATTATGAAATCGAGTTAGTTCCAATGATATTATGCATATGTGATCGTAGATACAAAAAAGGCACCAAAGTTGCTATTGTGTATTTTCCAGTAAGTTGTTCAATTATTTCATCATTCATGGTGGTTGGACACACTAAGTTCACTCCAGATTCATGTTATGGCTTAGTGAAGCAGTGTTATCGGAGAACACATGTAGAATGTCTTAGTGATATTTAAATGCAGTGAACAAGTCTGGTTATATCAACCATGTAAGATTAGTTGGTACACAAGAGAGCGAAGCTCTCATACCAACTTATGACTGGCAGGCATATCTCTCTCCTAACTTACAGTGAGGTAAGTTGAGTGAGTGTTACAGTGAGGTGTTTCCTAGTATCCTTTGTTGTGCAGTTAGTTTTACATATTTTGGCTTAGAACAAAGATCAACAGACTAAGTAGGTCAAGTGAGACAGTAGGTGTTTCCCCTTTGTTGTGCAGTTAGTTTTACAATTTTGGCTTAGAAGAGACTACCCACAAAACGAGAAGAGACAACTGTATGTTCATAATATAATCAGTTGAGTTTTACTGCCTTGGAAGTGGCTTCAAAATGTAAGCGCTTCTTTGTCATAGTATACTACAGGCTTCAGCTTTTCCTGTTGTTATGGTATAAGCTTATAATAACTTACATACACTGTTACACTAATTACTTACCAGTAAGTGTCACCTAGTTGCTATAGTAAGGTTTAAAGAGTTGCTATTGTTGAAAAGGATTATTGCAAAAGTAGCCCGCACAAGAGCATGATTACATTTAATTTGCCCCCGCATCAAAGGTTTGTGCTACTAATAGTGTATCGGTAACCAAAAACAGTGTATGTTTACTCTCTTGCATCATAATACATTCACTACATTCACATGCAACCTCTATAACCATATATTGGTTAAATCAACCAATTAATTTTTATAATGATATCATAGTGAAAGCCAAACAACTAGATTATATATATATATTGTGATTGCATCAAAGATAGGGTCATTTTCTATGTTAGAATCATTGTTTGTGAAGTAAACTACTAACAAAGTAAGGGATTAATATTTGATTAATAATTATAGATAATAGCATGAAATCCAGGAAAATTATATTGTTTCTAAAAGTGGTAAATATTTCATGAGATAAGTGGAATAAAGCTTTCCACTCTCCAATTATACTTTTTAATGCAAGCAATGAAAAACCACAATTAGTCAACAACAGTAAAATTTATACTAGTACATGATAATAGGTATCAATTTTACAGAATACAAAATATATACCTTTTCAGGACTTCATAAGGTTTTCTTCTACTACCAATATAATAGCATGATATAATGATGCAGCTATACAAAGAGCCTTTGCCAAACTTCAATGTAGCTTTGTCTCATGAACTAACAAAAGACTATCCCTACAATGACAAAGAAATTTATAAAATTAGAGACAGGATATATACAGTGTGAAGTGATATTATGACCATATATGGATAGATTATAGTAAAATTATTTTGTGCATGAACCCTAAACATCAGGCAATACCTAGATACACATATACAATATAGGAGAGGAGAACCTGCAACCACAAATAATGTTTCATGTGTGTGGCTACATGTAGTAAGTAATTATGGGTGCTTAGTTGACCAGCTATTGAGAAAGCAAATTGGCAAGAAGAGCTGATTACTAATTACTCATTGGTAAGAGGATTTACTAACTTAATATCGAATTGCTACTATTGACTATTATTGCTACTATTGATATTATCAAGTATAGGCTCCACAGCTTTTGAATCTTATTACTACATACAAGTTGGACTATCCTACTGTTATGGCAATTAATCATCATCAATATTTCGTTTTATTACAGTCATTTTGCACCAGGGTGAGGCATATTAGTGTTAATTAATTAATATAACAATGCTCATATTGATGTATACAAAGTAGGAATAATATAAGATGAAGTTAATGAAAAGTTAAAGCTAATGTATAATGGAAACTTGACTTGTTTGTCAACAGAGAATATATGCTGTCTATAGAGAGAGAGAGAGAGAGAGAGAGAGAGAGAGAGAGAGAGAGAGAGAGAGAGAGAGAGAGAGAGAGGAGAGGAGAGAGAGAGAGAGAGAGAGAGAGAGAGAGAGAGAGAGAGAGAGGAGAGAGAGGAGAGAGAGAGAGAGAGAGAGAGAGAGAGAGAGAGGAGTTAATGTTTTATACTTTTTATCCTTTTATCTCTTACCTCATTGGAGCTAGAGTCAAATGAACAATATACTGTGTCTTGAGAACTACACACTTGCTTATTCTTACAGAAGGATACTACTCTAAGTCTAACAGTAGGAAAATATTACAGTGATAAGAGGATTTCCTAGTCTAAAGTTATATTGAGAACAATATACTTAAGGACATAATTATGTTAATTTATTAATTTTAATTAACCTAAAGGTCAATGACCGTTCCTTTTGTAGACTGACAGCTGCTAAACAAGGATAACTTCGTGTGTTTCTCTTCACAAAGATCAAACTAATTAATAATACAAATATTTATTGGAAGCATATACAAATTTTAAACAACAACAATCAAATAATAGAATGGTTATTATTTTACTAACCCATCTTGTATATGAGGAGAATATCAACACCAAAAAAACCCTGCCCAACGCCAACAGTACTAAACAAAATTAAACTTTTAGTTAATAACAATATTATCTGTTTGTTTATTAGTATATTAGTGTATATATTTGTCCATCTACTGGTCCACACATCCTTCCATTTATCAAAAAAATATATATGACAACCTCCTCATCTGATTTCTGTAATATACAACCACATCTAATAGCATTATCATTTAAAATCATCTTTAGTTAATGATACAGGTCTAAAATAAGAACAAGAGAAGACTAAATTTCAGCTGTCAAATTATAAACATTTCACTTACCCATGGTCTAGTCTCTGATCAACTGTGACCATTTAACCCACTGATGATGATATAACGGTAACAGCCAATCTAATAAACATGATGTAATACTAACAATACATACAAATATTATAGTTCTAGTAGTACTCACAACAGAAAACTAATATACATTCTGGTAACCAATAGAGTTAACTAAATTAACACCAAGAGTTCAATAGTATTGTTTTTTATAGTACAACTAAAAGTCAATCTTGTTCTTATTATTACCTTGTGGTATAATTTTGTCATTTCTAAGATAATATAGAGGCAAAGTCATTAATGATGTCACGAAGGTGAATGGAACGAAATAGTTCCTGATATTGACGATCTTCCTCTGTCTCTAGGTAAACTCCTTCACCTTGATTAGAATTGAGATACATTTACATGTACATGTATATAAGGCAATAGGTAAGGTGTATAAATATAAATCAATAATAACAATATGTAATATATACATATATCAAACTCAATAATATTATTATTTATTTAATGTACATGTACATAGTATTATCAAAAGTATACATGTTCATTATTACTTAAAGTGTACATGTACATTATTATGTTGGTACGTGTATTATGTACAGTGTACATTATATACAAAAGTATACATGTGTTCATGTGAAGTGTTGTGCTCAAAGTGTACATGTACATGTATTATGTTAGTGTACATGTATTCATGCTAGTGTACATGCATGTATTATGTGAAGTGTAACATGTACATGTATTGTGCTAAAGTATGTTATGGTGAAGTGTACATGTAGATGTATCACAAGTATGTGCTAAAGTCTACATGTACATGTATTATGCTAAAGTGTAATGTGTACATGTATTGTGTGTACATGTATTATGTGAAGTGTACATGTATACATGTATGCTAAAGTGTACATGTACATGTATTATGTGAAGTGTACATGTATTATGCTAAGGTGTAAGTGTACATGTATACATGTATTATGTATTATGGTGAAGTGTACATGTAGATGTCACTGTATGTGCTAAAGTGTACATGTACATGTATTATGGTGAAGTGTACATGTGTATGCTAAGGTGTACATGTATATGTATTATGGTGAAGTGTACATGTACATGTATTATGGTGAAGTGTACATGTAAATGTATCACATGTATTGTGCTAAAGTGTACATGTACATGTATTATGGTGAAGTGTACATGTATTATGTGTTTCTTACTTCTCTCTCTAAAGAAGGCTTCAGCTGATGAAGTGAGTTTGGAAAGGCTATCATTCCATGTTGGATAAGATGTAGAATAACCACTAAATAAGAAGAGTAACTTAAATTGAAATACATTATTGTTCATTGATCTGTCTATCCTTCCATTCATCCATCCACTGATCCATTTATCACATGTAGAGATATAACAATATGATATTAGCTTGTTGTGTAAGTACCTTTTTAGCTAGTGAGTAGACATCTATTTCAATTTGTAAAACACAAACAATGGGGGGGTGGGGGGGACTCTTTATCAATTCAGTCAGTAATTCCAAACTAAATATAGGACAAGAGACTATTAGTGAGCACGTGACTACCACATGATCAGCAAATATCAATGTACAAGTTCTATGTACCTCATGTCTAAAAGAAAACTATATTAGCAAGGTATTGTGAAGTCAATGACTAGACAAGTTTGTAACAATCCTGACATCTAAATTAAGATAGAAATCACAGTACATAATACATTATAAGTACAATATTACTATTACTAGAAAATCTGCTTACTTTTTTTCTATATCACGGAAACCATATTGACTAGCTGTATTCAAGTATTTCAACATGTGAGCACTACTATAGGTAAAGAGAAGAGACAACAATTCAATGTACTATCACATAACTAGTTCCTTCCATGTAATTTGCTAGCTCTACTACATGTAACTTATAACTTGATTAAAATGTTGTAATTAAAAGGGTTAAAGGTTTGCCATACAGCTATATAAATACTTTAAAGATAATTTTGTTAAGGAATGTTCTCATCAATATAGTGTCAGACATGTATGTAAACTAGTAATTATCAGTCTTATTTCTACATACCACAAAGTTTCCTTCATATATACTCTATACAATGCTGTAGTAACCCATCCTAGATAAAGTCACATTAATTCCAATATAAAGGATTATACATGTACCATATGTGTGTATGTAGTTAAGATAATAACACCAAAATATTGGCAGCAGTATAATTATAGTCATGTCATAACTGTTATGTACATAATTAATACTACAACAATACATACTTATTATATAAATAATATAAACCAATATTAATGTATTATAATACATATGGAAGAAAGGTACTAACTGCTTAACTTAATTGGATCAGAAATGTACTATATTCCACTATCATTGTTATAACTATAAAGTGACATTAATACACATTATGTTTTTCTAATAATATAATAGAGGTATAAGGGTAAAGTATAGGCATTACAATAGTGTATATGTGTATGGTAGCTATATTATATGACTAAAATACATGTACATGTACTAAGGTTTGAACTTAATACATGTACATAAAATACATATATGTGTACTAAGGTTTGAACTTAATAGTGTACATAAATACATATATGTGTACTAGGTTTGAACTTAATACGTGTACATAAATACAATATATGTACTAAAAAATTTCAATTCAATGGAAAGTATTTTATGGTATTGTGATTAGTTTAAGTAAAATTTGGTCTAAGGTTTCTTTAACAAATAACTTTTATAACAAGTCAACATTCCTTTACACTCTAGTAGATAGTTAATATGTGTGTTAAATAAGATACCAGTTGAAACATGGTTGCTGCAGGCAACAGTACCAGGTATGAGTATGAGCCTAAGTGAATAGAGTCTTTGTAGAGTGAAGTGAAAGCTATGTTAAGACCTGTGTGTGTTCAAATGTGTTGTGTGGGAGAAAGAGAGTAAACCTTATGACCTAGTGTGTTATAGTGTACATACATTCTTCAGTAATATTAGGATCTGGAATATCTAAGTGTATAATAACTTGATCAGATCCTTCCAGTTTCCACTAAACATACTAGCAAATAATGAGACTACAATAAGAAGAGGAAAGATAGAGTAGTTAATTATTACAGCTTTACAATATATTGTAATTTACCTGACATAAGTATACTTTATGAAGTTTCCATTCCTTCTCTGTGAGTGTGTGTGAGAGAGAGAGTGAAGAAAGAAAGAGAGAGAGAGAGAGAGAGAGGAGAGAGATGAGAGAACATCTATTCTTTTCCTCTAACCATAAGTAATATTTAGTACAAGCAAAAGACAAGACTCACACAGAACAAAGAAACATACACATGTACAATACAAAGTGAACATTCAGACACTATTACACTGTAGATATGAAAGCAGATTAGTGTTTTAGGCAGTAATAATGGACTCAAATGTTACTATACATAAAGATGTATTAATTTATTGCAAAGCATTCACATCCTGTCTGGACAAACTCGCCTTCAAAGCTGGGGCAATTATAAGTGTCATTATAGTTAAAATCACATGACTTATTGTTACATCTTTCACAATTATGTATGGAGGTATGGTGAAGTTAAAGTACAGATGAATATGTTTGTAATGACAAGATCAAATATAAAGATAAAGACAATGTTTCAAAGATTTCAAAGACAGATTATAATATTCCCTCAACACTGGTCAATTCCTATCAACTCCACTCAATGAATTTCGTATAAAGAGAATTGTCTGGGGACAAGTTATTTCAAAGACATTTGTTAATTTCCTTTTTATAGAAACTTGTTATTGCATTTGCAGTTATTGAGGTACAAGTAAAAAGGACTTGATGTGCTGCAATAAAGTTATGAACAAAATTTCTATTTTGTATACAGCCACTATCTCCACTCTGAGGGAGATCATTTTTGATGGACTTAAAGTTGCATAAACGCATGACTATAAAATATCATGGTTCACAGAAGTAGACTTATTCAATAGAGCTCGGAGGGGGGGGAAACAAATTCAAAAAATTGTCAAAAAAAACACGATGAAGTGGTGACAGCTCTTTTGTTCATTTCTCCTATCTGCCTGGCCCCCGGCTCCCCTCTTGTTCTTTTTCCCCCCCCTCTTTACACCCACCCCGCCCTCCCCCTCCCCCCACTCCCACCCAACCTCTCCCACGCCTTGTACTCAGCAGAGGGTTTGCAGGCCACTGCCATCCGAGACTTCTGGAACATCTCTTTGTCACCTGCCGCGACAGGACGGCCCCCACTCCTTCACCACCCTTAGATACCACACCATTTCCCCCCACACCCTCATACTTACCCCAGGCCACCACCACTCTCCTAGTGCTCCGTCACCCTCTCAACCACTCTACCCCCACCACCCTCTACCCCTCCCAGTAAGAAACAATGGAGACACCCGAGACACCTGCCCACAACACCCCTAGCACCACCTAACATTATAAATAACCATAGTCCATTATCCCCCCTCATCTAATACATTAGAACCCTTCATTCCTAGTGGTTTATGACTTGAGAGAGTCCCAACACACTCGTCACACTCATAATAAGTAGACCCTAAAACACTACAAAAAGAGCGATCGAAGCGACACTACCCAGTCCCCAGCAACACACACGAATACAGGTAACAGAAAAACCAAGGGAGATAGTAACAGCAATTATGATGTTTCTGGTTACAAGTATTTTCACAATGAGTCATATAAAGATAATTCAAAATGAAGCTCACTCAAAGTCTCGTTCACATGACTCCTTTCAATGTAAACTATAAGTTGAAATGATCTGTACATCTTCTCTAATAATGGTTTCTCGTAATACTTTTCATTTAAAAAGCTCTGTGCTAAATTCCTTGAAAAGTGATTCTGTAATTGTTGATGAAAGTTGCTATTAAACTATAATAAAACAAGTAAGCCTATCTGTCTTGTCCAACAATTTTTTCAATTCATTTTAAACAAACTGTTTACATTCATAAAAAGTCCAATTCACAGGTGTATGGGAATAATCTTTCTCAATTTTAGTGTCTAAATATAAACTTACTAGAAAAATTTCCAATATATAAATTAGCTGTCATTATATCCACCATACTGTCAAACATCATCTGATTCTCTGGTTTCTCATCATCTACTACAGAAGTCAGGTAAAATAATGTTCAATAATCCAGATCTGTCCTATTGTATATCTATTGTATAAATCTTCATTGACCTTACTAGAAATTGGATGACCCAATTCAAATTATATAAGAAAATATACGACCCAGCAAATGAATGAAAACACCACTTTCTGAACACAGGTTACCTCTACTAATATAGAAGTGTACTGGAAAACTGGGGTTAACTAAAGAGATAAAAAAACTACAATAAAGGTTACCAAAGTTACATGCAAGAAAAAACCAAATGGAACTAAATAATGTCTTCACTTTGATCATAAATAATATATAATGATGGTCACTATGGTCATATCGGCCACATGATATGGAACCACGACATACTATGTCCTTTAACTGATTAGCTCGTTATATCATCGTCCAAAAGTTTTTTCCAACGCCAGCTCCCTAACTCTACTAGAGTTACATAATTTTTAAGATCAACAGCAATCTCTCCCACATGCATAATAACTTTCTATGTCTCATATCTCTAGACGATAACATTCTATATACCTTATTACCCCTTTGTACTTTGTCACTTCCGGTGATAGTTTTTTGCTTTTTATTTTTTATTCATTTAATTTTATTAGTTAATTTGTAGTGCAGAAACTCCTCTCCTTGAGAATACTTAGTCTACAATGTCTATTCTATTTTCATCTGTATATTCTTAATAATTAAGATAATTTAATTATGGTTCTAATAGAGCCTCTATATGATATATGTGTAGACTATATATATAGCGTTATATTTGTTTCATTTCACATCAACAGAAGATCATGTGCAAGGGTAGAATACAGGTATCAGACCGTGACCTTATATTGTGCTTGCTAAACATTGTACAAATAATTATTTACATGCCTCGAAGCTTGTATAGTAAATATCTATGTAGCACGTTATTTTTATTACAGGTGACTCTACTAATAATGTATAAATATTTTATACTATTCATATGAAGGTCTCGATCCTCAGTTACTATTAATAGCATACTTATATCACAAGCTTGCAACAAACCATGCAGTTCCTCTCGATTACATCTCTAGGATCACTAGTTAAATTGTTCCTATAGGGCTTTTTATATTACTATAAAATCTCGCATAATTGAGATATCACTTTAGCCCATCAATTTGATGAGATATACATGTGTATAATACGACATTTGCTATATCTTTTACTTGGCATGTTTGCTATGTTTATTTTTCATTCCTCTAACTCCTTTAAAGTGATTATGTCGTCGTTTTTCATTGTAGGTGGTGGCTATGTAGCGTCTTTTGTATTGGATATTCTCAATTAGTGCCTAGTGGATTTATTTATTATAGGGACACATGCAGCTCGTTCTATGGATATCATACATATATATGCTATAACAATAAGTAATTAAGGTTGACGTCACATTAGTTCTGAATAGTAGGACAAACTGAACACACAGTAATATAGTGTAGGCACGTGAGATTATTATGATCAATGATGAGTATGTTTTAAACCAATGGTCCTATATTGAGAATTACGGATAACTATTTGTAAGTTTGTTAACTAGCACATCCAACATTCATCTCTGATGATTGGTTAACAGGAGATAATTCTATACCTACTTTTCATTATTCAAAAATCGTAGAATTCAGGAACTCTCTTTTATAATTGTAATTGATTATTACAAGGATACAAGATATACAATTGCTAAGGAAAAGTTCATCATTTCTTATATTATAGAAATAGCCTGTATTGGTAATACTTGTTTAATTGGTTGGGTGTTTCTGGTTGCCCTGTCTTATAACTGTTTCAATTACTTCATCTGGCTTCGACTTACTGTGTCAGCTTGTTGTAAAATCTTTCTAATCGTTGGAACTACTATAATCCTGATATGTAGAGTGATCTACAATAACAACTTCGACCCCCTCTTTGATTGCTTTCTTCCCTGTAGGGACTGTCCACATGTTCACATTTCTTTAGTGTGTACTGTGCATGAACCCAAAATCTTGTCCATATACTAGACTGCCAACAATTTTTATCCTTAAAGCAATAACTTCCTATCCAACAGTATGCATTTCCCTTATTATAATTTAAGTTCTGTATACTGTAAGGTTTGATTTAAAGTATTATAAGTGAAAAAACGTGACAACATATGGTCTGTATAATGCTAACTGATCCAAAGTGGACATATCATTTAATTGTATTAACTTATTTTAATTATTATAGCAATTGGTGATGCATTCATGTTAATAGAAAAAAGAAGACAAAAAAGAACTGGACCAATTCACAAAAGAAATTGGTTGACTCCTTAATACCAAATTCAGGTGATCAAATAATATTGCTCATTTAATGCAAAGAAGATGATAGGGGTGGAATGCATTTTAAAATATATAAATGACGTGTTTATAAGTGTTCCTTGTACATATAAGTTTTACTCTTGTAATCATAGTACCTTATATCTATTCAAGCATTAACCATACCCTCTGAAGTCCACCAAGAAGGTAGTTGGCTATGGTATCATAGGTTGAAAAAGTATGTATCTTAAGTAACTATTGTATTTTTAATGAAGTGCTGGATGACAGCAAGCCTTTTTAATAATTTAAACAACTTATTATTAAAGGTTACAATTTTATAGATAAGTATATTAGCTTTAAGTGACAGTACTAGTAATATAATCAATGGATCTACAGTAAACTATTCATTATTATGTTATTATTATCTTAACTTGTCCATAGATAGGATTTGAATAATTTGTATCCTTAATAACAACTAATTTTCCCACAAACACAATACTGTCTCGTTAAGTTAATTTTTGGGAACAGAATGTGGGAAGCCATATCCCTTGTTTGTTAATGCCATTATCCTACGTAATTTATTGTTCTTTCATTACTGGGTGAATTTGTTATCTTCCTTTTATATCAGAATTTTTTGGTAGTATTAACCATAAACTCACCATATTTTTTTATAAAGGGGAGTTTTTAATTCAGGTATATTTTATGGGAAGCCTTAACAGTCCATGAATTTGTAATCTGGGATTGGGTACTTGCTAATAGCTTCACCCTTTCTACTAAACTTGTCAAACTTAAGATATGTTCGTTAGTAACTGTTTAAAATCCCTACATTTTTGCTTCATTATGATGATGATGCATGAAATGTGGTCTTATTTTTCTCTCTTTCTATCCAAACATGAAAGCATGTACCATTTTTCCCCAATACAAAATAAGCGATTGTATTCATACTGACATTGACTCCTTGTATTTTTGTAAGTGTAGAGATTGACTTTTTCTTCTATAGATAACCACACTCACATGCCAACTTAAAGACGTACAGATGTTCTTTGTTATTTCGTTAATTTCCTTACTGCGCACTTTCAGTGTAACTTTACTAAAATCACAATGCAATATGACTTAAATAGTCACAGATTACAAACTTGTTCCAATGTCATAGCATTTATACCACAGCACCACTGTAATTATGGTACCTGAATGTTTTTTATTTTGTGCTAATTCCTTCCAGCATTTTCATTACTATAATACTGTGTCAAACTAATAGTTTTCTCACTTATCCCTTTCCAAAAGTGTACTATCTGATCCATAACTAAAATAAGTTTAGGATTTTTACATATGTGCTTGTTGTATCTTGTATATTAGTATACTAGTGTTTTTCATAGATCTGTGTTATCCGGCTCAATTTTTCCTCTATACCCGAGGTGAGTCTGTTCATTATATAGCTTCTATTTTCCTAATTCGCCTTTCAGGAGCCCAAAAGTAATACAAATATTGTAGAAGATCTTATGATCGGTGATGTTCGAAGAGGTTTGACACCTTAAAAATATTTGTTTGATTACTAATTGTTAGTAAAAATAAAATAAAATCAAAATGTACGAGTCATGAACATAATGGGAGTAATTGTCATATTAACTGAAAAAACAATCTTATAAAAAAAAGTATTACTCTTTACAACTCAAAACTATTGTCACCAGAACAAATCTATCTACTTGTGGTTATATATTCAAAACTTTACCAATCTTCTCTTTTCCATTGATCTTGTTGACAAACTATATATAAATGATAGTGGATGGATTTTATTGAGTTGAGTACAACGTTTGATATTGATTAAAAACAAGATCAAAACTCTAGCTGCCATTAATCAATGCCCAAAGTTTAATATATTACTAACGTTGCTTACGTATAAAATATATCATAATTACTACTAGTAGTCCTAACTTAACCATTTTGTGCTCGTACAACTTCGAATTCGTAATTTAGCATCACAGTTTAAAACTATTGGACGTAATGTTACCATGTTTATGTTTATTCTGGGTGTAATGTTACATGTACAAATAGACGCTTATGAAAAAACTAAGGCCCTTCTTCATCTAGATCGTTTGGATAAACTTCTTAGTTTTTGTTACCATCAGTGACATTTTAAGGAGAAAAAGAATAAAGTATAACATTCACTTCTTCAAAAGGCCTATATTTTGGTATGGGTTATAATTTTTCCTATCCCTTGGAAAGTGACTTTCTAGTTATAACAATTGATGAGTACTTGTCAAGATAAGATATCAACTGGGACAAGATCTGCTAGACTGGCCTCAATTTCTGTTGCCTTGGAAAGTAACTAACATCGTTTAAAGCTTTCACATTTCCAGATCTTTCACAAATAAAACAGAATTATTTGAAAATGGCTATTTTTTATTCACAGTATCTGTTCTTTCATATCCTTCACCTGCTGATTTAATTTGAAGTGAAATCAATATACTTATATTTTAAATTTCTTTAACTTTCATAATATTTCATTGGGACATTGATTCAATTTCAGTGAAAGATATACAAATATAATTTGGTCAAGCATCGCTTGTAGATATGTCCATTTTTTATGGTTCCAGGTGACTTCATAATTTTGATTTTAATCAATTTAAACAACATCTTAATTACCCATTAAGTAGTACTTTCAAATTTCAAAAGTAAACTGATGTTTCTTGAAATAGAAAAAAAAAAAAATAGCATAAAAATAAAAAAAAAGGTTGTTGTACTCCACTGAGGTTATTATAGTTTTCCAGGTTAACTTACAATAGAACTAATCAAACGCAATTAAGACATCAAAAGCCTATAGGATCTCGTATCTATTGGTTTAAGCTGGACTCTAATCTCCATATGGGATCTAAGAGCCTCTCCTAGCTGTCTCCAGGTATAATCTACTGGTGGGGATTATGGCTCGAGAAAAAGATATCTACCCTAGACCTTAATTTCCTGTTAAATTCCCTTGAGAAGCCCTAGTGAGGTGAATCTGAAGACAACTTCGCTTGTTACATTACATGAAATGGAAGACGAAAGAAAATCCAGCTGAACTGCAATCTCCATCTCCACCCTTACCTCTGCAAGACGAACTAGCTCTAGTTCAACTTGTACTGGTAAGTATTTTTTAGCTCATATCAGTCTTCCAGTAATAATACTTATACTACACTTACATCATCTTTTTTAATACATATATGTGGAAAATGTGTATAAAATTCTGTCCAAAAATATGTATAAAATCATTCTTTAACATAATACATAATATTAGAAAATATTGAAAATACAAAACCTTTACTAACTTAAATTCTATTAGGACACCTCCAGTTACTTATCAACATACTATCCCAAATATGCCTCAATAAATCTCCATTGGACCTTTTCAATGACATATCAAGAAAAACATATGGGAAGAGACTACTCGATTCGCTACCAGTATAACACATAAGGCACTCTGAATTTATGGTCCATCCTTCTATGGCTAGACTCATGACTGGTAAACAACCTATGTCTCCGAAAAGAGGTAGACCTTACTCTCAATAATTATTGCTATGGGAATTGTTTGATACCCTACTATTAGTTATAAAAATATACATTAATATACACTTATATATTTGACATAACATTAACAATAAAATTACTAGAGTGTACTTCTTTAGGAGTTACTGAGTCGAAGTGGCCATTTGCTAATATGAACTTCTCCTCGTTTATGTCGGGACGCAGATTCAGCTTCTAAGGAAGTTCTACTCTAAATATACTGATAAAAACATGCCCATCACGGATGTCCGATTTGATAGAATTTAAAACAGACCATTTCTCACAAACTTCTTACCAGCTTCAAACCAACTTAAAGCCTTCTCAATATCTGTCAATCGTGGAATCCAGAAGCTTCAAACGAAGGTTATCATGGATACCAACCAAGCCCAAAAACCTACAAATGGGGCATGAAAGCTTGGGTACTACTGATTCAACAATGGGCTACTGTACAATTGGAAATTGTACACAGGTAAAGAGACAAATAACACTGTGGAAAAGGATTAGCACATGATTGTTCTAAACTACCTCAAGATTTAGTTGAACACTTATAGGTCTACTTGATAATTTTTACACCTCAACAGCATTTTTACTGACCTGATCCTCTTGATTCAATGCTTTGGACACTCAACAGTACCAGAGGGGATAAATCAATCCTTCAATAATCATAAGTTAACAAAAGGAGAGGTTATACTCTGAACAACAGACGACGATAAAATGATGTGTCCAAAGTGGAAAGATAACGTGAGGTCTGTATGCTCTCTACTTTCATGATGAATGTCACCTCAAAGAAGGAGGACAAAGCATTCTGGCTGATGGAACAGAACATCAAGAAACAAAGGTATCGAGGACTATAATCAGTACATGGGAGGAGTGATAAATCAGACCAACTGATTTTGTACTCAACTTTGCCATAGGAAGTGAATGGTGGAAAGAGCGTTCTTTCATTTGCTGGACCTGTGTCCGTAAATGCACATATATATTTTATACAACATCATAATACAAGAAACTCATCCCAATTAGACTTTGATCGAGGTTGGGAAAAGTCTCCTTGATGCTTCCAAAGTCATGTCTCTCAGCATTTCATGTCAGTTGAATTACACTTAGGCTAAAGAAGGCCTTTTCCTGACCATACCAACGACAACACCTTATGGAGGTGTTCAATGTGAAGTGTGCCGATCTAAAAACAAAACATCACAAACACAACAGATGCAACAATGTAAAACACACTACATTTACCTCCATGCTTGAAATCTATCATACAAAACTTCACTACCCATTTGTTAATATTCTATCACACAAAACTTCACTTAACTTCAAATTGTTCTAATGTCTTTACAAATCTCATGTATTCACACTTATTACAAACTACATCATAACTCATAGTATACTCGTATTTCTATTTTAGGGCTGAATCTGGTTTTAACATGATGTTAGAACACCTACATACAATTTCATTGTGTTTCACTTACCTTTTGATTTCCGAGACATAAAAATAATTCAGAATGAGTAACCAGACTTTAAAAACTGTCACAAATCTAGGTGAAGTAACAGCGAATGAATTGGTATGGAAGCTTTTTTTTCATCTACAGTTGTTGACACAAGCTTCAAACTCTAAAATTAACCAATAACCTTATCACAACAACCTAAAAGTAACGTACAGCTCTCCAGAAAAACTGATCAAAGGTGACCTCGAGTAAAACGTGGATAATAAGTCAATTTGGCCACCCACAGGAAGTTGATGTTGATTAATTGGAATTTTCAGGTAGGTCAAACAATTGTAACAGGTTATACCTTTAAAGTAAATGTATGTTTAAAATATGGAACGGGTAGGTACCAATATTGACCATCTTCACTGAAAACTAATTGAGTGATGTCGATAACTAAAGAGTCCTTATGACATTCACAATCTCATTTTTCAGTTAATCAGTGTATAAAAACTTTTGCTTCATATAACCTAACCAATCAAAAAAATTTTTTTACCTAATAAACTCTTTTTTCTAAAATAAAATTTGGTGTGTACTGCACCACCCTCCGAATTTTGTAAATTTCACTGTAAAATGAAATAAAATATCAATATGTATTTTGTTTTTTTGTATAAACAATATGTACCAAGAGTATATTGCTAAATTCAGCTTTCCGAAAAACTTTCTAATTTTGAACATTATCAAGTTTGATTCTAAGTTTTTTTTAGAAACATGATACAATTTCATTGCAAAGTATGTTACTAACGATTTACCAAATAGATTTCCCAAAAAAAAAAATTAAAACTAAACCAAAACTTAACACACAATCATATTTAATGAAAATCACAACAAAATATTTTATTCTAAAACTTATTATAAAAAACAATTTAGAAAATTTATGTTTATCTATTTCCCAGCTTCTTTTTGGGGGTGTTGGGTTTTGTATTCATTTTATAGTTATGGAAATCCTCTTCATCTTTATATATAAGAAGAGTTAAAATTCAGCAATTAATTTAGAAATTTTTTTAGAAATGAAAAATTGCAGACAGTCGACACCTTTTGGATAAAATTTTTTGCAAATCGATTTTATCAATTGCCTTAGACTTTAATGAATCGCTCGTTTCATGACCACCTTTTTAACCCTTTACTAACAGTTTTAGAAGGGGCGGTTGAAAGTGATTGGCCTTTAATATCTTTAATTACTGCCCAAAACCAAGATGTATGCCCAAAATTTCCCATCATCAACTTTCTTTTACAAACTTCAAAGAAGAAAGGTACCTATTAAGATAACTTAAAAATCAATTTGAACTGGTTTTCCGGTCCTTTGGTGATTTGAGCAACTGGAAAAGACAGAATTATCTTTTAAAAAGTTGAAATTACGGGGATTTTGTTTTTAAATGTAAATCTAAGAATTTTTTAGTTTGGACTCCACCTAGATTTTTGCTTGAATTCAAAACATTTTTGCCTAATTTATCTACAATAAACAGTTAAAAAAGGTCAATTGCCCAACAAAATGAATTAATTATGTAATACCATGTTGTTTTTTTTTTTCTAGAAAGGACGGCAAGGGATTAACAAGGACAAAAAAATCAATATTAGAAATACTTTTTAACCTACCAATTAGCAACAGGTTTGTCTTTCATCATTATTTCAAGTTTGGGAGTGTTTTTCAAATGTCTTAAAAAGGTGGATCATTTCCCAGAATAAATGGATTAATTTGTACTTTTTAGTGCCTTGTTTAAAGGATATTACTTTCACTTTGAGTCCCCCTCATATCAAATTCAGAAAGTATATGTTCAAGATAACTTTGGCAATTTTAAAGCATTTTTATTAACCCATTGTATAGATCAATCCAATAAAATCGATCAATAGTAGCAGAACCAAATAAATCTAAATAAAGTAAAACAGATAAAATTTTTGGAAACCTTTGAACAACATCTAATAAATTGGGATTTTTTTTCAACAAACAACAACAACAGGAAAAACCCTAAAAAATAAAATTTTTTTAGTATTAATTTTCAAAAAATTGCAGAAATTTACCAAATTTATAAGAAATCTTTAAATTAAAATTAAAGATTGTTGAATTTAAACAATTAATCCACCTGAGGAACAAATTTATTCGAATGTAATTATATTGGATCACTTTTCTTTTAAAAAGAACAATATCTTTCTTTTCGTTGAGGTGGCAATAACGGCATAAATACCTTAAACCCATCAGTGTTTAAGTGGTTGATGATATAATATAAGAACTTAAAAACATGCTTTGGAAAAAAAACAAACAAATTTGGCAAACATTTCAATAAGGATTCTTCAATATCCCCCCCAAATTACGAAATGCTCGCTTTGCTATGCATAGACTTACCTTAATAAAATATCATCTAAGTATCTACAATGACACACGTATTAATGGCTGAGAGGGCATGTAAGCAGATATGAATTATAAAGATTAGCATTATGAAGGACAATTGGAAAATACAGGAACAAGGCCTGGTATGTATGGGGATAATGACTCTCTGACATTCATCTCCATCCATGTACCACGACTAACTCCAATACTACAGCATGTTTCTAATGAAATTATTCATGTCTTACTTGTGAAACTCTCTCTTTCAGGACGCAATTCAAACAATGGTACCTTAACGTACTGGTACTGGTGTGGCGATGGCAATTTCCTTTGATAGGACATAATATGCTGTCGAAGAAAGCTGATAATTTTCTTTGGCGATTCCACCTGCAAAGATATCAAGCAGGAAATATAGAGTTCGTTTTTGGATCATCTTTAGGAATATATAAATGATCTTGAAACTGCACGTAAAAAAAAAAAAACCTATGTAGTAGTAGTAGGCTGTCTCATTATCTAAATTTTCTAATGCTGCATACAAGTCCCTTTTTTCCGCACTCTTAATCTAAATCTTGTCATAGCAATTGCCCAATGATCATAAAAAAGTTGTAAGCTTTCTCTTGGCCTTTTACAACCACTGGCTGTTTATGAAGAAAAAACTATTGAACACACAAAATGCTCTAGTCAGTTGCAAGTTGTTCGATCTGTCACTCACTGGGGTTGATTGAAGTAACTTACGCTTTTCAGTGAGTAGCAAATAACTGAGACTTTCATAGAGGGTCTTTCTGTTAACATTTTGTAGCGACTTATATATATGTAATTATTCCACGAATAAATGGCTCGTGATACATCGGCAAATTGTGGGCTGACCCACCGCTATCAGCAAATTTACTCCATTGTGGCTTTGTGGCGATTTGTGTTTTTTTTCTCAGCTGTTGCTAAAAACTTTGGTGGCTAATTTCTGAGCATATATTATCGGAATCTTGTCTATACTGTAAGATGATAACTCGTTTACTGGGGACTGACACTAGAAATATGCAGGTCTGTAGGAGCTTCATCCTGATGATGATCCCTACTTTAAGAGGGAGCTGGAATCTAAAAAAACGGGCAGGTCTTGGCGCTGAGGTTCATCTTGATGATTATTGCTGTCTTGTTGAAGACATATCAAATGGTAGTGAACCCGGTTCGGCTTCTCTATTTGGTTGGTGTTGTATTGTGCAGTAATACGCAGCATCGCACTGTCATTGAAATCTTTTTCTGATGTGTTTGTGTTACTGCCGAGGAGATGGTAAAGGCAACTATTGTAACTTTTCATGATTTGCTTTGTCACCCCACTGCTGCTAAGTTTCAGTCACAGTCATGGGCTTCTTTAGGTAATTCTCTAGATATTATTCTTTCAAGCTAGGCATCCTCTTGCATATGAATCATCAGTTTTTTCGTTGTGAATCTTGTTCTAACAGGGGGAATGAATTAGTCCTCTGAGAGGCATCCTCAGGCAAGTCAAGCAAGACTGGTAACTATTTCGCGCTATACTTTTCCTTCATATTCGTCCTGCTACACTCTCTAGAAAACGCTTGTTTTACTTAGCGGTCTTGTCGGGCTAATGGCTGTACTAAGCTATTGTGACAACTATAGGTCGGCATGACAGTCCATTGAAATGTCCAACCCGATAAAAAAAAACCTTGAATGCTGTTTTAAACCACAACGCACACCATTGGTTCTATTAGAACTAGTTCTTCATGTTTCGTTAATTGAACAGTGGACTTTGTGGACCACCAGCGTCTGAAAAAAAAAAAATGAAAGCGTTGTTAATCTTTGATAAGGTCACAAGCAAATGATTATGAGAGTAATTGATAGAAGAAATTATTATTGTGTAGTTAAGATGTTAACATCACTAATCATAGTACTAACTTAATAAATGCCCCCAATCTGCTAGTGTACTCGTTTTGTATATAGATGATTATAATACAATTATATCATATATAATATATATATATAAATATTTGAGTGCTTAAGATTGGAGATTCTTTATGAAATCAACTACTGAATATTAGCCTATAGGGAGTTACTACTTTACTAATATATAGAATACTCTACGAAAATTAAGTCTCAAAATTTAAATATTATATAGCAAAAATCTGTTAATTACTCCGACTAACTTCTAAAATTTAGTGGAAATTCTTACTTCTCACATGGACGCATAGTCATAAATGTATTCGTATGCGTGAACTATAATTACTGAGTTATATATAATTATTTCCATATGCTCGAATTGACCCGCTGAAAGATAGGAATAAAAAAATGAACATCATGTTGTAACCACCAACACATATTACGATTAATGATTCTTTCATTGAATTTTAAGGCAATTGGCCCGTAACTGATTGCATACTAACTGTAGTTGCTATAATAAGGAATTTACCATAGGACGTACAGAATAATTATAGTATTCTAAATGTATTCTTATAAGAATAAGTCTTAAGAAGTATATTTAAGTAAAACTATGTAATGAAGCAATTGTATAAGCTTATAATCTATAAAGTAGTTAGTACAATACATAAAATCGGTTCTAAAGTAATATAAACTAATACTAAAGAAAATGAATTTTGTCAGGGATAGCATAGTTGTTGTCCAAAATTATGAATACATATCCTTCGTCTATTATTAGCTTGGCAATGTCTTGATAGCCCTGCGCTCTCATGAGCTAATTCAGCTGGAGTCAATACCATCCTGAGTGAAACATATATGTAATAATAGAAAAGCCCAAATATATTGTTTGTATTAATACAGAAATATTATCAAGGTGACTTGATTTGCAAAAAAATGGTGAGCCTGATTTGTTTTAAAACACTACTACTTAAAATATTCAAAAACAGTTTTGCATAAATATAGAATAGAATGATATATAGTCAACTGTATGTTTACAAAACTGAGATTTTTGAGATGGTTTTAACAGTGGTTTGTTTACAAATCAGGTCACAAATATGTTTTAACAGAAGTTGTCTGGGCATTTTGCAATTCAGGTTCACATAATTTTTTGAATGACACTTTGTAGTGAATAAGTCATTTCTTCTTAGAACTAGATCAATAGTGATTTATTACTGATTGAATTGATACAGAAGTCATCAATGTACTGTTAGTTTTATGTATTTCAATCAAATCCATATACATAATGCAGGATAGAATCACATAAAACGCTCCCCCACATTTATAAGTAACTTTTATAAGTTAATTTTCGCACATTTAGAGCTGTTATATTTTTTAGATCACTCGTGACTTGACATCCACACAATTGTAATCCATGGACTATTCTCAACAAAACTTTTATAACAAGAAAAATATTAATATATTTACTGATATACTGAAACAAAGTCAAGACTAATATCATACAGAATTTGGCAGCTATCTGATGGAAGACCTAACCCGTGGACATGTTTGTATGTGTGGGAGCAACTTTCGTATGGTTTAAAAATAGTAACAACTCTGAGATAACGAGAAAAATGAGAAGTAATTATTTGAGTAGGATCTGCAAGCTCCCATCTTCGAATATTATGATCTCCTGTTGTAAACTATAGACAATATATCATATGTACAATATAACAACAAATATTATTTCAATCACTCAAGTGTGCTCATCTCAGATTTATATGCACTAAAGTACAAAAACATTCACACTGTGCTATATAATAGTTTCTGAGTAATATCCAGGTATGTGCTCTTCCTCTTTTTCATATGGGTTTCTGTTGTAAACTGCTAGTAGAACATATCATATATACTATACATCTTGATGTATAGAAGTACTATCACATTCTCATCCATAGTTTAATCTAAACTGTCAACCTCATCTTGGGCTGACATCTTCAGAGTTCAGGTTGATTTTGCATTCCCACAATATACCTTAAAGCATTTTCAATCCCTTTCTTGTAATATCACATTCACATACTACTAACAAGTTTAGAAAAAAAAATCTGATAAATGGCAAGCATCAAGTTAAAGTATAAAAGCAGTAGACATCAAATATATATTGAATGATTTTTAATCAGATTTAATGATTCTATCATCTATTCCTAGTATATTCCCCTGTTTAAGGATTTTTGAAACTAATCATATTAGTTTCTTTCACATTACAAATTCTACAATTCTTTTAATAGTAACAAATTTGTTCCCATCAGCTTCCTTATTCCAAAGTATTAACATACAACATTCTTAAAATATGTGGAATTTGCCATAAATATAACGATTTGTGTTGATTGTTATTTATATACAGTATTTTGTTTGTCTGCTTTTAATGTACTTGTAATCATGGATAAGACCTTTTAAAGAATAGACAAATGCCATTATGCTTGCAAGGGTCTGATGTGTATGTGAAATCATGTACTATTATTTTTCTTAAATAGTAAATGATGTAAGGAAGACAAAATAATTCAACAGTGTGTGTAGGAAAGACAAATAATAATGATGTCCTCAAATAAGTATAACAGTTAATTAAATTACATATGGGGGGGGTGTTGTTCAAAAATCTTGTGGTCCCACATATTTCAAGTTATAGTTACTCATTTACAATACAATGCCTTAATTAAGACAAAGGTATTACAGAAATTTGTTACATAGTCATATAATAGTCAGATATGACACTATGTTACATGATTTCTTATTATCTTCTTTTTTTAGTCATGTAAATGAGATTAAGATATGGCAATTATTTCAATTTATCATTATATTTTAACAAGAATAATTTTTTGAAAGGAAGATGTTTTTGATTGCATGCATATATATAACTGTGCACTCTAAATAGTTATGAGGACATGCGTGTATCAGTAGCATAGGCTAAGACAGTCTTTTTCATTTGTCAGGTAGAGCAAAGATGATAGTCACAACAGATCATGAATGTATGACACTATTGTTGGCAGAATACTGAAAACACTATAATTTTCAAAAGAATGATATCTGAATCAATCATTACATTTCTTAATTTATCAAATAGAAGACTTGCATTTGTAATCAATTACTTAGAACTTCTGATTCACAAGTCAACGTCATAATAATTGTTTTAAAAGTAAATTATTAACAATTGTTGATTGTAGTATAGTAAAGCATTTGATTGAACATGTAAATAATAAAGCTACCTTTTTATTAAACTTTCATTTCAACATTTTGTCACAATCAATAAGAACTTTATCACAACACATGTCAAAACTTGGGATATTGTCAGCAAAATGTTTTTTTAGTTAGTTTAATAATGAAAGAGACATATATTGAGATAATGCCTTGAGCATATGTACCCGCTAGATGGATGATGATTAAAACTTAAGGTTATTTTTAACTTTACAGACATTGTAAGTTATGGTAAGATATATATGGCTACATAGAGAAATAATTTTCAAATTCTTACTCTTCTTGAAATTGTGTAGCAATTTCACAACAGTAAAGGGAGCTGTAGTTTTTCGAATATTAAAACAGTATGATCAACAACAAGGGGCTGTCATTTTTACAAATTTTACACAGCAAAAACACACTGTTATATACCAAAAATTATTGTTGCCCACACCACATGTGCAAACAAAGTATCCAAATCCCGTATAGTGTAGCAGTTACGTGCAAATTCTTATAAGTATTGTGCTACTTATGATACAAGCATAAAGTTTTGTGAGCTGTTTAGAAGAATCATTAGCAAGATTTTTAGGACATAGGGACATTTCCAATTCTTCCCATTTTCTATTTAACACCTATCCAACTTCAAAGATCAAAAAATTGCAACTTTAGATAATAATCAGTGTTATTGCACAGTCTTTTGACCATCCACCTGCTATGCATGCAGTGAGAAGGGATTTGAACTCTGATTTGTATTTCTTAACAAAGAAGAAAGATCTAAAGGTTCCATGTAAGTCACAAATTTAGCCCAAAACAGCTCCAATAAAACCTTTTCCATTATTTAGTCAGAAAATGGCAAGGCTTACAAAATAATGGATGGTAGTGCACACATCAGATAAGCTCGAGGAGAAAAAAAAAAACGGATTGGAACAAATGCATTTTATGTCAGGAAGTCACTACAGAGGTCCTTTGGTGCCCAGCTGAGTCTAACGTGATCAGAAGAAGCTGGCATACAGAACTATTGCTGACCTACTACAGGGATTTAGTGATATAGGTTGTTTACCAAAATCAAATAATTTGACTTGACCTGATGATGGTATGGTATTGGAGACAACATTGAAACAGCACAAAGGCAAATGGTATGACTCGTGTAGACTACAGTACAACAGAACTCAGTTACAAAGAGCAGCAGCAAGAACAAGACCTGCTGATGCCGAATGCACCACTAGCTCTAAGAAAAGGTTTACTAGGAAAAGTATAGAACAAGCATCCTGCCTTTCAATTGAAACTTGATTTTTTTGGTAACAAACCAGCATCCTGGTGTGAGAAAAGAAGAAACATGAGAATAGCTTCAAACATTTGGCATTGATCTAAAAGTTAGTCAGTGTGCCACAATATTACAAAATGAACAACTCACTTGTAAAATTGAGTGCAGGAGACTTGATTGCACAAAGATGTTTTTTAACATCTAGAATGTCTTGTTTTTCTGTATAAACAGAGCACGGGAAAAAAAAAATCCACCTACAAACAATACAGATGAAGTCAATGAAGGTATTGCTTTTGCAGAGCTAGTGGTCGTACTAGAAGAATTGTCGAATGGATACTCTCGTTGCAACCAATTCTTTTAAGCTTAAGGCTCTGGTGAACCTCTAAAGTACAAGATTGACACAACTTGAGACTGACATAGTTGCGACGCATCCATTCTACCAAGCTGAAAGACAGAATTCTAAGTTACTTCAAGAGACAGGAGGCACACAAGAAGGGTCGAGATGTGATGGCTTGCTTTCAAAGAAGATATTGGGTTAGCTTTGAGTTAAAGCATGTGATCACAATGCTGATAGACAGATGCCATTCATCTTGCCATGGCTGCTAACATAGTGAGAAGAGATATGTGTTAAGATGAAGAACACTTTCAGTGGCTCATTTGGGACCAAAAGTGTCAGGAAGAATCTGTACCAACATCTCTTTTAGGTTTGGTTGATATGTTAATAAATGGGCCAAAGATTGCAAGTGCAGTCAAGTTCATCATCAATGCCTCAACCAATCCTAACCATTGCACATTTGCTGAGTACAACAGCTTTATTCGACATCGAGCAGCAACGAGCACTTTTAGGCATAACCAAGAGCGGGGAGACACCACTGCCTACCTACTTAGGTGTGATGATTCAGACTAAAACTCGAAAGCGTGAACTAGTTGACACTTTGCATGAGCTAGGTTTGAGCGTATCATATGACTGTGTCTTGGGCATTTTACAGAAGAGGTAACAAGATTTGCAATACACAACGAAAAGAGAAAAAGCAGTATGCCTCCTGAGCTTAAAAGTGGCCTTTCAACAAACTGCTGCAGTTGAACAATATTGATTATAATTCTAGTCTACGACAGAAAGTGATTCATTTCATGGAAATGGGATCTCTCTGTTTCAACATCCTGACAGACATAACTTGGGTATGCTCAAGTATTTGACGACGTACCTAGTACTCAATCAAGAAAATTAGCCTGTTTGCCAGAAAGTTATGTTAGCATTCCAGTAGTTACTCCTGCAAGACAAGACCCTCCAATTCCAAAGATCAATGTCCAAATAAAGCTGAATGTTGTCACATGTCACAGGCTATAAAGGAAGAATATGGGTAAGGCATAAATTATGCTATTACTATTAATGTTGCTCCATGTCGGTTCCTTAGGTGGCTTGAAAATGTGAGACGAACATTAACTTTTAGGTACTCCGATTGAGAATGTAGCAACCTCTTGGTCTGCATACCATGCTAGCCATCAAGCAACACTACCAGAAGAAAGTGATTTGGCACTCAGTTCTATGTTAACCCCTCTTTCACGTTCCAATCAAGTCAATAGATACATGGTCCACATTTCCAGTTTTGGAACCTATTCTGCACCTTGAACTTACTGTAATGCTTTTCATAAGAGCGTTAGCGAAGGAAACTTCCAGCTTTACATTGAAACTCTGACCCAATATTGTACCCTGGTTCTTTTCTTTGGATCACACTATTATACTAGATGGATACCTATTCACTTACGTGACATGATTTCATTGAAAGAGTGTCATTTCAAATATCTATGAAGCCTTCATGAGGGGTAAATTCAAGTTAAGAAAAACCTGGCTTGCTTTCTCTGCCATAGCTATAAGCCAAGCACATGAGCAGAATAATGCAAACAGTAAAAGGTGATAAAGGAGCAGTGGGGCCTTAACAGAAAAGCCGACAGCATTGCATCGTTGGATGGTAGCAGGTCCAGAGTTTGCTCGTATAATTAATAAATTTCAGTTTACAACAAAGAAAAAGAGAGGACACACGTTGGCCTCATCACAAGCAGAAAAGGTGTGCACAGTGTCGTTTGCACGAAGTCTTCAAGCACACTCACTGCTACCATAGAGGAAATGGGTAACCCTTTCATTGAAAGTAGTGGTGATCTACTAGTTTTAGACAGTAGAAAATATAATAGATACAGCAGTAGTAGACACATTGCGTTTGCATTGATAAGCTTGGTCAAGACCAGTATGAAGCCATTCGTCATAGAAAGATTGATTAATCAAAATAAGCCTATCACAGATCCTATAAGAAGAAACAACCTCCCACTTTTAGTAGTCCACCTGTCAGAGAAAAAAGTCTAGTCAAACAATTGAAACTTATGTCCTTAAAGAGTGACTGTTCATATTTTTCTAGATTGTATATTGCTTCCCAGGTTCGTAATGGTGACCTTGATGAGTTTTTTAAGCATGAAAACCAAGCCTACCCTCCACTTCTGTCACAGATGGGTGTCATCAGAAGTGGAAATAAATTGGATTGTTATACTGCTTAGAAGACATTGCACCCCTAAGTGAAAGCATCTCCAATTCTACACTTCAGTTACTTGTACTATCCCTCGATGCCATTGTTTAATATGCTTTGACCTGGTACAGCCAAGACATTTCAAGATTATGCCGCCGATGTTTTTCTGCCATACATCAATACTCAACTTCAGCACGTCACCAGATTAGATATAATTTGGGACAGGTATGTCCCTGAAAGTTTAAAACAACATGCTCGTAGCAAGAGAGAAGCTGGCCTAAGGAGATGTGTTGAGCCATCAAGTGCAAGTCGCATTCCAAGTAACTGGCAGTCATTCCTCTGTGTTGATGACAACAAAAACTGAATTGTTCTCTTTCCTAGTATCAAGTGTAGCTGGTATTGTAAATAGCAAGCAGCTTATCTCTACACATCATGGTTATGTGATTTCCAAAAAACTATGCTGATGTGTCAAGTCTGGCTCCATGCACACATGAGGAAGCTGACACAAGATTTTTCTCCATCTTAAAGATGCCGTACAGAATGGTCACTGCAAGGTCATAATACATACTGTGACACTGATGTTGTAGTTCTGGCTATTTCTACTGTCCATAGCCTTGACATCAGTGACTATGGGTTGCTTTTTGGTGTGGGAGAGCTTTCGGTTTCATTGCTGCACACCACATAGCAAGTGCACTTGGGCCTGAGAAGTGTGTTGCATTACCCATGTTACATACCTTCACTGGTTGTGATACAGTTTCTTTCTTTGGTGGTAGAGGAAAGAAAACAGCATGGGATACATGGAAAGCATATCAACATTGTAAACCTCTGCATTCTGTGCTTTAGTTTCTTTCTGCTCCACGTACAGATAAACTTTGAGGGAAGTTCTAGAAAGTTAGAAAGATTTGTGGTTCTGTTATATAATTGAACATGCAGTTGGCAAAGTTGTCATCAATGAAGCTAGGAAGCAGTTGTTTACGCGCAGAAAAGTAGAGCAATTATGGACCTCCCCCTACAAGACTACCCTCATCCTACATCAAAAGGGCGACATACCAAACTGGTCACTACTTGGCTCAATGACAACTGCAGTTCAGCAAATCTTCCATCACCAACGAATGGGGCTGGAACAAGAAAGTTGATGGAGGGTGGGAACCTAGTTGGACAACTCTACCAGAAGTTTCAGAAGCTTGTAGGGAATGATACACTGCCAATGCAAGAAAGGTTGTAGGGGACGTTGCAAGTGTAAAAGAGCTGCTCTGCAGTGCACTGCCCTTTGTAACTGTTGTTGGACTTTGCTGACTGATTTGTAAAGCTATGAAATATATTACATGTACATATAACTTTTAAAAAATAATTTCTTGATTTTCAAATTAATTGTGTATATGCGTTAAGTATTAAAGAAATGCCAGCTGTAATATTTTTTATGCCTGGGAAATCCAAGATGTCCCTATATCTAAATATGATCCTATGAACTTTTTAAACTTCTTGCCAAATGTCATGCTTTGTATCATTAAAGCACAATACAATTGCTACACCTTCCTGCAGCACTAGTATACAACTTGCATGCTTTTGGACTGGCTTATTAATTCAACTACTAGCCACACCTCGTAATAGAATAAAGCATGTGCATTAGTAGTTTTGGTTCGACAACCTAGAAGAAAGGAAATTTGGCTGTGACTGAGTGTGTGAAATCTTGAATACTTCCATTATTATCAGCTCTAAGAGGCTGAAGACTAATAAAGGGATATCTTCTGTGAAAACTCCTATGTCGAAGAAAAGTGTATAGCCAAAACACTTCTTTAAAAAAAAGGGAATGTGGCGCCAACCAGACAAGGCAAACATCTACTACATATAGCCAGGTGATTTTTTGTTTAGTTTAGACTCTGTTACTAAACAGCTTGTGAGAGATTGTGGAAGTGATGATGGTGACATTGGTAAAAGTGTGTTTTGAAGATGATAATGAAATATTTTCCTACCAGACAAGACCCAAGCTAAATAAAACAACCACTTTTTGCAACCTGTGAATTTGTGTTTCCCTCAAAGTAGTTCTGATGTCAATCTACCTAAAAGCAGTGCTGTTGTTGATCAAATGCATTTTGTTGACTTTTTCCCAGGATCAGATCTTCAAAATTGGGGTGTGTGTGTGCATCCCATTCACAAACAGATATAATTTGCTTCTACAACAACAACAAGCATTGTTGCAGCATTTGATTGACCAACAAAGGTTTTCACCTCAAAAATGGATGGACACAAATTCAAGAATCACTGCAGTGGAGAACCTCATGAAGGAAGATTCACTTTCGTTAAATAGTACACAGCAGAGAGAGGAAAGCAAAGGATTGCTAATAATCTTACAGTACGTTTCTGTTGATTCTTGTGCCCATTTGATTGATTTTTTTAAAACAAGTATCTCATTGTTGTATCAGTTTAATGCAGTTGAAATGGCTAAGAAAAGAGCATTAGAAACTGAACATGAGCTAGAAAGAGTGATGAAGATATTGTTAATTACAAAGAGAAAGGTTCTAGGGAAGGAGTTGAATCCAGTATTAAAATATATAATTAAGGAAATGTTCCCAACAAGGAAATATAAAAATATTGTGTGAGTATTTTTGGTTTATATTTCTTGCTGTTCATTATATTTCATTATTTTTGATTTATTATTGATTATTCACATTTACTGTGGTCATTACAAAAATTCAAAGCAGTTCGACTACTTTCAACTAGTTGAAATTAAACATATATGTTGAGTATATACATTTGTGTGGTTATTAACCTCACTGCACCTGGGCACATAGGAAGATCATCTGTCAGTGTCAATAATCATCTTAAGAATCACATGAGATATCTATTATCTCTATTCCTGTGCTATAGGTCACATGAAGAGGCTAAAAAGAATAAAGAAAGTCTCTGGATAAGACTGCAGCGAAGTTAAGCACTTTAGTGTTTTTTTTTATTGAATGTGTAGTTTATCTGTCTACTATTAATGTACTTCCAATCATTGATAAGAGCATGACAAAATCAAGCAAGTTATTAAATCCTTGTATACTTTCTTCTCATCCTTTTCATCATTACTGTCTGGAATAGTGATAGCTATTGAATGGCAGTGCCATAGTATAGGTATCCAGACGAGTTAGTAAACCACGCCCTAAAATGTAAAACCACACCCATTGACACAACAGCTATACTCTGTCCGAGTTGAGAAAAGCCACCCAGACGTGTGAATAACTTTGCCGTTTTTACGTGCTATCCCACATGGGACTTGCACCATCGATTCAGCTTGCATTTTATATATAAAATTTGGCTCTCTAGCGCTACGAGAAAGTACCAAACTACCAAAAAATCCATACCATTTTGAATGGCATACCTTTCGCATACTTTAAATTGCACACCTTCCAGCAGATAACAAAAATCGATTTTCACCTCGAAAAGCCAGCCGACCATCACGTGGCAAGTCAAAATTACAATTCTAATTATACGAATAAATGCCTTTGTATCAATTATTACTATTAAAATAAAACCAGGTATCGTCTTTTTTGCGATTTTGGGCAGCTATAAAGCCACCATGGTTTTTGAAAAAATACCTTTTGACAAAAAGGAAAACTGAAAATGTTATAGAGTTGTTGGGGGGTCCTTTCCCATACTGAATTTTAGGCTAAAATAAAAGGATATTTGATGCAAAAATTGATTAAGCTATTTTGCTGAGATTGTACAATTCTATATGCTGGCAAGTAGGAGGATTCCAAAGTGGATTGAAGGAGCAAACAAAGACTTGTGGTTTAGTGATCATTTTGCTTGTGTATTTAGTAGCAAGACTATAAAAAAAGGATCTGTAGCCAGAACTAATGAAAGGTGAGTTTTGATGTGATTAGATTCACAATCTATTTACGTTTAAACACTTTCAACACTTTGGCAGCAAGATTGTGAAGCTAGAATAAAATTCATACTAAGTGATGATAAACAGTGTCTAAAGTGTCCAGTGTTATTGAAGATCACATTCATGACATCAATAAAGTAAACAAGCACTTCCTCTATACTTATAAATTGTGAATTATACTGATTGTATGAATAGGAAATCTATGACCATTAGCCTCACCATAGAAGACTCGTCATGATGAGAAAACAGAATCAGCAAAGATGATAGAGATGAAAGTAAATTAAAGGCTACTTCAGCAACACTTGACAAAAGCAGTACTGGATACGTTGTTACTCTAAAGGTTTATGACAAATTATTCAACCAAAAATACACCAAAGTTCTGACCATTAATAACTGCACATATTCGTATAACTCTTAAAAGATATGGAAGGTATATTACTATTGTATAAAAGTTTGTTTATTTCTTCTCTATCCATCCATGTTCTACAGTTGAATATTACACTAATAACAACAAAGAGCTTACAGGATTTTTTCAGGATTGTATTATGAAGGGAACATTTTCTTTTTGAAGGAGGAGTTCTTGTGCCAGTAATAACTTAAAGTACGTAGTACAAGACCCATGAAGATCACAAACTCAATAAGCTCAAATGTATTTGACCACACAGGAAACACAAGAGTTTTTATTATGAAGATGGTGAATTGTCTAAAAGGTCATAAGTTATGTTGGACGAATACAAGAGTGATAATGACATATAAAGATTTTGTCAAAAGATCAGTATTTGATGATAAGTTTTCAGATGCAAGATTAATTCATGACCATCTTTCTTGACTTTTGAGAGTTAAAGTCTCCAAAAAGTTACAATAGCTACATGAACATCTTTTCAAACAGTTTTGCGAGGAAGTATGTGAACTCAAAATACAAGATGAACATAATTGTGATGACAATTACAAGCATCAACACATATTATAATATCCCCTCAACTCCTTGTTTCCTATCCACTCTACTCGTGAATTTATTTTTAAAAGAGAAATTGTCTGAGACAACTTATCATTACACATGTACAGTTTTTTAAATTCATTGTTATTGAAACCTTATCATTTTGATTTTCTTTGTTGAGGCACAAACACACAGGCTATACGTCCTACCCAACTGCTATAACTACATTCCATTCTCATTCACTATCTCCTCTCTGAGGGAGACCCTTCTTTGTATGCCCTGTTTATTAAGTATCATTGTTTTACATGCTTTCTGTATTTTTCTCAATACATCTAGGAGAACAACCTTAGTAAAAATTGTCAAAACAAACATGATGGAATGGTGACAAAACTTTTCCTTTCATAGATGAATATCCTTTGAATTGAACCATAGTGTCATCTATGGCTTTGATCTTACCAGGTATAATGTTTCACTGATTTTTTATTCGTGTATGTAAGAGTTGGTTCTATTATTTGTACTATTTTACTATATGTAACTCATCATAGTGTGGTAGATTTCTATAGTCAACGCATAATAGACCAACCAGTGAATATCAAAAATCATCTCCATATAATCCTAATAGCTAATGGCTCATAATTGAAGGATGAGTTCTTGTGCCAGTAATACTTAAAGTACGTAGTACAATACACATGAAGATCAAAACCTGATATAAGCTCATATTTCACCTCGTGATTCTTATCACAATTTTATAGTGTCCTACTGAACATATATTTGCAAGAAATTTGGCTAATTACCAAAATAATAGAGAAGGTCATGGTCATGTCAGAACAAAAGTAGAAGAGTAACGATTATAAATGTAATAACTCTGTTTGCTAAAGACTGTAAGATTTCGAAACATTAATGTGTGAATTCACTTAATGTAATAAAATCAGTCTTTTTGTCTCATATTTTTTAAAGAATCAATTTTAATATATAGCGAAAATACCCCATAAAAATTATGTGTAATGACCATTTTTAACCACTTATGGAAATTGTTAAATTTATCTTAGCTATTTTAGTCGTTATGGCATTTTTTCAATACTATTAGTCATAATCATCATCATCCAATTAAACTGTTTCAGAATATCATCATATATATTATATATCCACCATTGAATTAAGTGTTTATGAGAGCTATCAGTCATGTTTCTTGTGATTTAGGGAATTATGTATTATTATAGATAATCCAAGGTCCAAGCAATGAAAAAACCTTCCAAGTTACTGTAACTACTACGGAAAATCCATTATGACAGGTAATCTAAGGTGTTGGTTTAAAGAATATCTCTCATGTTTATACTCTCTACATACTGCATCACATTTTTTTTTCTGATTCTTCGTCATTACTGTCTGGCATAGAGGTAATTATTGAGGTTTATAATTTGTATGAGGTGGAGTTTTTTATTGTGGTTAAAAGAAGTTTGTTTTTTGGTGTTTCTACTTGACTCTATTCTTGTGTGGGTGTCTATCTCTCTTTTATATTATAATCATACTACATTTGGTGATAAGCTTAAGGTATAAACTTTGAGTATCTGATGTCAGTCCTAAGCAAAATTGAGTCTTTCAACCAAGTCATCGAAGATTGTCTACTGATATTGAACACTACAACACTACTTCGTAGCCAATGATATAACAACATAAAATATTGAAAGTACTGTCCTAACTGTATGTTAAATTGTTACACTGAGCCTATCCTGATACATAAGTAAAAGTAATGTTTCTAGTGGTTCATAGTTAACAAACAATAATAAAAGCACAAAACAGTATTTTCATTGAGTATCATACTCTATTAATGTCATAATTAGCATATTACTATGATCCTTTCACTACTTGACATACAATCATGTTTCATACCTTATTGCCAGCAGTAATGTGGCAGTCAACCTGTATTTTGTAATAATTAATATTTTGATATGCTCGGATGAGAATAGTGGATTGCTGCACAATGTAATGCAGTCCAGCATCCTGTAGCAATTAAAAAAGAAGCAATACATACACAATGCATACTATACAGATTAAATTTTAACTCAATGCCTATTACTAGTAACATAATACTGTAGGAGTCATGATTTTAATGATTTCATGTTAAATACCCACCATTTGATGTTGTGAAGATGATATCAATTATTCTAAAGTTATGTTCATGATATATATAGCTACTACTGTAACACACGAAGAATTAACATAATTGTGCTAGAGAAACCTCTGCTCGTTTTTATGAATAGAAAGAGTACTTCAGATATAAGGAGACAGAAATTGAGTCAAAGCTGAACTAAACTAATCACTCTTTATAAAAACAAAACTTTTATTTTTTGATTTGTGTTTGTGATTATTAATTTATACAAATTATAGTCTAGTTTATTTTACAGAAGATGATGGAGATTTAGTTTTCAGGAATTCGAGTCCTATAAGCTGAATGTTCTGTAAAATGTCATGTGTGGTAGGAACGGAATGTCTTGAACAAAGTCAGGTTGGTACTACGAATATTATTATAGTTTGAAGATCAGATACTTCATTATAAGTTTAACCTTGTGGAACTTTCTTTTAACATAATCGAAAGAAAAAATGTTACTCTAGGATGCCATCTTTATTCTTTGTGGCAAAGGTTATTTGTTTACAGTTCCCTTATAGACACAAACAGTTCCGGTCAATCAATGCTCTTGTACTCTCCCACAAAGCAAAGTTTTAACATTGCTTATTATCTACTTACTACTCTCTAATGACCCCAATCATGACATAAAGATAGTGTCTGATGCATCAAATTTTTGTCTAGGTGCTGTGTTAGTTACAAAAAAAACAATCTGGAGAAATTCTATTTTGTTTTGCCTCTTGGACAGGACAAAATGGAAAAGAGTATGCACAAATCTAAAGGAAAAAAGAGAGGCGCTAGTCCCCACTACATGTGCCCGTCAATCAATTTCAAAACATTTTGTCCACAGTTAATAAGGTATGCGCTACTATATTCAATATCATGTATTAACGTAACCACAGTGTACAGCATTAATCGTCTCCTGAGATCTTGTCCAATATGCGCAAGGAACAAGATTTTGTGAATATAAGATGGACTGCTCCCAAGCACATAAGTATTGTAGATGACACTAATAAGACTGACACTGTAGCCTGGAAATGCGCTACTCCTATTAGTTTAGTAAACCTTTACAAATTGTTTAAAGAATAGGAAAGTTAGTAGACAAAATACAACTTGATTTAACATGTCGGTACATAAATGAAGTGATTATATCATAATTCAGGGGTATTATAACAACAATTAGCAGATATACAAATAGTATTTTATTATGATATCATACTTAGCATATTATCTATAGATAGCCTGAATACTTGATGAAATCATATAATGGGTTCTTTCCTACCTATTTGACTAAGCAGTAAATATCAGCACCATTAGCAATTAATATTTTGATGACCTCTGTCTTATTATTATAGGCAGGCCAAATGTAATGCAGTCCAGCATGCATTCTGTGAGTCGTTAATAAAACAATGGAAGCAAAGACATACACAATGTTTCTCTATAGAGATGAAATTTTAGACTCAATCCATCATTTAATGTAAACATCCACAAATACATGTTATCTTTCATAGATTATAGCTATATGTATAGTTATGTTATTATACAGTTTATGTTTCATAATATGATAGAGCTAACTACAGTAAACTTAATATACAGCATTGCTAAACTTTATTTATCCAACCAATCGGTGGTGTAACACAGGAATAATTACTATGATTGTCTAGAGAATCTCTTCTAGTTTTATAATAGATAGAATTCTTCAAGGTATGTAAGAACTGTGTTCTAATTACTTTTGGATTAGTTTTACTAAAATAACTCTGACATCAACGTTGGTATAGATTTTCTATAGTCATATAAAATAGAGAAACCAGTGTGAGTATCAAGAAGGATGATCTCCTTGTAATCTAGTAGCTAATTGGGCTCCATAATTGAAGCGGTGGAATTCTTGTGCCAGTAATGACTTAAAGTACTTATACGGAAACGCCTATGAGAATCGACAGATCTCATATAAGCTTCTTATTTCACAGGTTAAAGTTTTCCTGTATCACATAGATTTGTAGTGTCCACTAAAATACATTTGAAGAAAGTTGGCCACATTTAAGATAACAAGTATGTCATTTAGAACAAAAATTTAAGAAGCCAAGTGCAAGCTATGAAGATCAGAAAGTACAATTATGAGGTTTGCTAGCCATAAGGATGACAGTTAAGTAATTATAGAGTGGTATAAAATGTGATATCCTTGAGATATGAAGTTCACCACGAAGAATTGGGGTTTGAGAGGGAGAAGGGATATCGATTGAATATCATAATTATTAAAAATTAATTTATCAAAGTAGATTGGTTCTGACTAAGATAATGGGGAAATCATGCTTTTTTTCTTGTCATATCTAAGATATTTCTTTCATAGTTTTCTGTTAAACCAATTTACCAGCAATCCCCTAGCATAAATATCTTAAAGATAGTACTGCAGCAAGATAATAGAGGCAGACGAAATCATTTTATTACCATATTTTTCAATTTAAAAGAATCCAATGGGTTAATGCTCAGATACAGTCTAACAATATTTACATGCGGGCCTTCGTTGATTTTCTAACTTTTTATTGAGGGATAAAACGTTTCTTCAAATTTCCATTATTATATCTATTGTTTATATGTTATGCTAATTTCTCTAAAAAAGTATATGCAATTTTAACAAAGATCATGCAGGCTCATTGGGATACAATTTAAATTGTTTTGTAAATGCGAATTAATTCATCCATCAAATTAACATTTTCTAAAAAAATAGCCTCACAAGAAAGGTTTACAATCTGTCAAGCCATAATTTATATTTTTAGTATTTTGTATGAACTTGTATTGAAAAAGACAGTGATCGACCTGATTAAAATCTGTGAATACACTCCATATAGTGTAAGAAACCTCATAGTAAATTAAAAAGAATAATCAGTGGTGATACAAAATGCATTAATTATAGTGTCTCTAGCTCTTGGAAAACAAAATAATAACACATTTAATAAGAAAAAAAGTACATGTCGACATATCCAGTTAAAATCACAAGGAATACCTCAACTCTTGAATAAATATAAAAAAAGAATCAAAGAATGGTGAGAGCTAATCCTTAAAAGCACATAAAATGAACCAATTATAAACTTATGAGCCTGTGGCCCCGATGAATTGTGTTGCTTTGAAAAGTAATGAAGTTATCTTTAGTAATACAAGCAGATAGTGAAACAAATGTGTGTTGTAAATTATGACCATTATGTAATAGAACAAAAAGTGGTTTTCAATGTTTTGTGAACTGCTAGCTATAATACCTGTCCTACCTTATGTCTATCAGAAAATCAGATAGCTTAACAATGTTGTCAGAATTCTAGTTTAATATTCTGTATTTTAATTATTTAGTAAATCATATCACTATCCTTATCTCATCAGACCTATTCCTCATAATCTAAAAGTTTCTCATTACTGCTTTCAAAGTAAAAACTGGTTCAGAAATACCTCATCATCATCCTATCAGAATATCTATAGCAATATACCGTAGTGAAACAAAGGCTACAACACTATTACATAGCCAATGACATTACAACAGAACATGTAGAAAGTACTTGTCCTACTGTATGTTAAATGTGTTACACTGAGCATTCCTTACACATAAGTGATGTTCCTGGTGTTCACAGTTAACCAACAACGTAGTATGACCCAGCCACCCCAAAGAAAAGTAAAAAAAAAGTAATTGCTTTTAATTAAGTATTTTACCCTAACCTATAATACCCTATTAATAACAGTAACTAATTTTGTAACAGTGGTACTCCCAAGGGTTAATATGAATAAATGATACAGGAAGGTTAAATCTTTTTTTAAAAAATAAATGTCCCCACAAGTTATAAGTAGGGTTGTCAAATTAGATATGTAATCTGCATTCAGATTCATTGTCATTGTGTGTCAATTTACGTTTACATATTTACTATAAAATATATTTACACGACAATCTATTGTAGAATACTTGTTTACATAGTCATGACAATAGTCAGATATGACATTAAACGTTAGATTATTTCATATTAATTGTCTTACTTATTAGTCATGTAGGATAAGGGGAGAAGTGGCAATTATTATAATATTATTGTTTTGTAAAAATCAATTTGTGAAAAGAGAGGTTACAAAAACACTGATATAGCAGAATTATTTTTGATAGCATCTGTGCTTTGGGATGTAAGTTTGTACTGTTGCACCCAAAGAGTTGCAATTTTAAGAAAATGAAAGGTCTTAGTCCTAAGAAAACTAAAATGGGATAATGGAGGCTATAAAAGGCATGTGTTGACCTGTTGTACAAGAATGTTAGTTCATGCACAATCACCTTATGAAACAGGCCCAAGTTTGTATGCTTGACTCAGTTTTAGTTATAATGAACCAGTTTTGTTATTCCCAGGAATTCCTATATACTTTCATAATACAGTATATGCTTACCATTTGTTTTTTCTTCTTTATTAACTATGTAAGTAGTTTCTCATCTTCAAACTAAAAGTTAATCAATCAGGTTTGATTTTCCAATTACAAAACCCAGGAGATGGCTCTCATATGAGTGTGTGACTGTACTTCAGATGTACTTACATATAAAGAGGACAAAAGCAGCCTTAAACAAATTCTGTTTATACTTGATGATTCCAACAAAGTCGATTACAAAATTAACTATAAGTAGAACCAATAATTACGTAGAAAATGAATCTCGAGCTCCGTAAGTTATTATATTTTGTTCCAATATAATTTTAGAAGATTGTTCATGTGTCATGTCCATGATCAGGATAACTATATTCATAGACATTATTAATTGTGTCTTTATGTAATCAGATATTTGTTCTCCATCAATGTGTTGTCATTACATTATACCTTATATAAAAATTGGTTTCACCTTTTTGTACTTTACCATTGTGGCTTACTATAAGTGTGATAGAATAGAAAATTGTTTTTCAATCAAAATAGAGAAACTTGGTTGAATATTTTGTTGAGAAAAATTCTAGAACTAATCCTAGTAGCTGTTGGCTCTAATGGGAATTATGCAAGTCCCATCAAGATCTAAACTTCATGGCTTGGGCTGTCATCTCGGAGTTCAGGTCTGATTTTGTACTTGCCACAATAAAACCACAAGATATTCTTTATCCCTCTCTTGTCATATCAACACTCATATACTACTAACAAGTGTAGAAAATAAATCTATAGTAAACAGGTATGCATCAATTTAAAAGTATAAAGCACTAGCCAATTCAAATCTAGGATTGAATGATTTTTTAATCGATTTTATGATTATCGTAGTCGTATAAAGTTCTCTCTTTATAATTTTTTTTAAATAATATGTTTTAGGTTCTGAAGGGTACAAAAGTAAAATTTTTTTATATTGTACCCAAAACACCGTATTAATAAGCTTCTTATTCAAATATTGACAATAGCAGTAATATACTTAGAAAGAAAGTCCTAAGAATATAGTCTATTGTAGTTATTTATATACATGTATTTGGTTTGTCTACTTTTAAATTACTAGAAATCATGATAAGATCCTTTAAAGATCAAACAATTCAATATATTGAACGGTAAACTATAATTATTCTATACATAAAACAAAAGGATGTGAAAGGTGCCGGCAATGTTCAAAATAGAGAAAATGTGTCAACCCCATTAGTTTCATTCAAATGATACATATAAATCCTTGTATTAGAAAATTGTGACCGGTATTTGACCACTTGAATCATTTTGTCTTTTACTTTTTATAGCCATTTTAAAGTCAGATTGCTGAAAGAATGATACCTTGAATAAATGCATAGTTGACCTCAAACGAATTCGGAAATAGATACTTGCTAAATTAAGCTAGAAAGGGAATTTATTTCCCACGATATACAACTGAGATATTAGACATAAAAACGCTAAAAGGTCAAAAAAGCAAAAGAACATTGGCCTTTTCAAAATGAGAAAAAGGCTGTGCAGAACTATTCTCTTAGTTTTTAGTTAACTCATTTCCAAAATATTGACCCTCACTTTTTCTGTCCATAGATGAAAACCTTGTATTACAAAGTGGTGGTCCCTTGTAATATTGTCCTTCGTAGGTACCAATTTAATATGATTCTAATACAATATAACTGTACTTTTATTTAAAAAAAACTGAAATAGATAGTTATACAAAAATAGTGATTATAACCAGTCTTTCATATTTAAAAAAAACAACAATAACAGATAGCACAAAGAGTATTTCATTGATCTATAATAACATTTTAATATCAAACTTAGCATATTATCAATGATGCTCCTTGAATAATAATTGATACAAAATCAAAAAATAATCTTGTCCTACAGCTTAGAGGACATGCAGTAATGTCAGCACCCCATTCGTTAATCAATATTTGATGATCTCTGGATGATTATTGGATGCTGCCAAATGTAATGCAGTCCAGCCATTCTGTAGCAATAAAACAAAGAAGTACTACTACATACAGAATGCACAATACATTTCAACTCAATGTACTAGTAACAACATAATACATCCATAATTTTCACGATTCTTGTAAACATCCACTATGTGATATTGTTAAATGGTATAATTACTATGCAGTTATGTTCATGTACTATAGCTACTACTGTATTACAGAAATTGCTACATAGTCAGATATCACACTATGTTAGATGATTTATTATTATCTATCTTTTAGTCATGTACCGATATGACAATTACTTTAATTTAGCGTTTATAAAACATTCACAAGGATAATTTTGAAAGAGAGATGTTTTTGATCACATGCATGTGTATAAACTGTACACTCTATATAAATAGTTATGAGGACATATGTGTTTTTATAACATGGCTAAGACAATTTTCATTTATCAGGTGAGCAAAATGATAGCTTCGATAACAAATCATGAGGGTATGACCCCATTGTTGGTTAAATTCTGAAAATACTCTAAATTTTAAGGATAATATCTAAACCAATAATTATTTTTTCTTACTTACTCAAGAGAACACACATATCTAGTCAATTACTTAGTAACCTTCATTTGACAAATTAACATCATAATATCTGTTTTAAAAATAAAAACTGTTAACATTTGTTGATGGTAGTAGTGAAAAGAAAAATTTGCTTGAACATATAATACATAAAAGCTAACTTTTATTAAATTTAATGTCAATATATTGTCACACTAAGAACATTATCACATCATATGTGTCAAAAGTTGTTATAAATTATGGTCAGGCATAATGTTTTTAGTTATTTTAATAGTAAAAGAAATATTGAGATATTGACAGAGGAATTCAGTAGATGATGTTAAACCTTAAAATTGCTAATTAAGATATTGCAAGTTATTGTTAGACATATGGTTATACATAGAGAATAACTTTTCAAACAGTGACTCTTCTTGAAATTGTAGCAATGTCAATGATTAAGAGATAACATAAAATATAAATGAGAACTAAACAGACTTAAAAGACTCTGTTTATACTTGATGATTATAACAAGGTAAATTACAAAACTAACTATAAGTAGAACAATAATTACATAGAAAAAGAATGCTGGTAAGTTATTTTATTGTTCCAGTAGAATTTTGCAAGATTGTTCATGTGTGTCATGTCCATGATCTGGATAATTATATTCATAGATTGTTATTTGTGTCTTTATGTAAATCAGATATTGTCTCCCATCAAATGTTTGTCATTACATATACCTTATAAAAATTAATTCCTTTTTGTACTTTACCATATGTTGGCTTACTATAGTGTGATAGATTATTGTTTTCATCAAAATAGAGGAAAACTGTTGAATTTATGTTGAAAAAAAATTCTAGAAGTAATGGTAGTAGCTGTTGGCTCTAATGGGGAATTATGCAAGTCCTATCAAGATCGAAACTTCAGCTTGGGCTGACATCTCGGAGTTCAGGTCTGATTTTGCATTGCCATAATAAACCACAAGGATCTTTATCCCTCTCTTGTCATATCAACACTCATATACTACTAACAAGTGTAGAAAATAAATCTATAGTAAAAGGTATGCATCAAATTAAAAGTATAAAGCACTAGCTATCAAATCTATATTGAATGATTTTTAATCAGATTTTATGAATCTATTATCTATTCGTAGTATGTTCCTCTCTTTAATGTTTTTTTTTTTTTTAAAAAAATGATTTTAGCTTTCTATATATTACAAAAGTATACTAATTTGTTTAATATGTAGTACAAAAACATTCTTATAAGCTTCTTATTCCAAAGTATTACAATATAATATTTGTAAAATGTGTGAAAGTTCCCTATGAATATAGTCATTGTGTTGATTTATTATTTATATACATGTATTTGGTTTGTCTACTTTTAAATTACTAGAAATCATGGATATGATCCTTTAAAGATCAAACAATTCAATTATACTTGCTAAACTAAACAAAACTATAACTATATCTATACATAAACCAAAAGGATCAGGAAAAGATGGAATTTCAAATGAGAAAATGTGTCAACCCATTAGTTTCATTCAAATAGACATTTGTATAAACCTTGTATTAGAAAATTGTAATATTGTACTTCGTAGAAGACCAAATTTAATATGATTCTAATACAATATAACTGTACTTTTATTTAAAAAACTGAATAGGATAGTTATACACAAATAGTGATTATACAGTCTTCATATTTAAAAAAACAATAACAGATAGCACAAAGAGTATTTCATTAATCTATAATAACATTTTAATATCAAACTTAGCATATTATCAATGATCTCCTTGAATAATTGATAAAATCAAAAAATAATCTTTCCTACCTTAGTGACAGCAGTAATGTCAGCACCATTAGTAATCAATACTTTGATGATCTCTGGATGATTATTGGATGCTGCCAAATGTAATGCAGTCCAGCCATTCTGTAGCAATAAAACAAAGAAGTACTACTACATACAGAATGCACAATACATTTCAACTCAATGTACTAGTAACACATAATACATCCATAATTTTCACGATTCTTGTAAACATCCACTATGTGATATTGTAAATGGTATAATTACTATGCAGTTATGTTCATGTACATATAGCTACTACTGTATTACAGAAATTGCTACATAGTCAGATATCACACTATGTTAGATGATTTATTATTATCTATCTTTTAGTCATGTACCGATACGACAATTGCTTTAATTTAGCGTTATATTCACAAGGATAATTTTGAAAGAGAGATGTTTTTGATCATATGCATATGTATAAACTGTACACTCTATATAAATAGTTATGAGGACATATGTTTTTAAAACATGGCTAAGACAATTTTCATTTATCAGGTGAGCAAAATGATAGCTTCAATAACAAATCATGAGGGTTATGACCATTGTTGGTTAAATTCTGAAAATACTCTAATTTTAAAGAATAATATCTAAACCAATAATTATTTTTCTTACTTACTCAAGAGACACACATATCTAGTCAATTACTTAGTAACCTTCATTTGACAAATTAACATCATAATATCTGTTTTAAAATAAAACTGTTAACATTTGTTGATGGTAGTAGTGAAAAGAAAAATTTGCTGAACATATAATACATAAAGCTAACTTTTATTAAATTTAATGTCAATATATTGTCACACTAAGAACATTATCACATCATATGTGTCAAAAGTTGTTATAAATTATGGTCAGGCATATGTTTTTTTAGTTATTTTAATAGTAAAAGAAATATTGAGATATTGACAGAGGAATTCAGTAGATGATGTTAAACCTTAAAATTGCTAATTACAGATATTGCAAGTTATTGTTAGACATATGGTTTATACATAGAGAATAACTTTTCAAACAGTGACTCTTCTTGAAATTGTAGCAATGTCAATGATTAAGAGATAACATAAAAGCACTATTATCAACACCAATTGCTGTCATTTTTACAGATTTCCAGTAATCTATATTCTAAATGTAGAAAAGACTAGATGGACACCTCCCAAGCACACAAGTACTTGTAGATGACATTAATAAGACTGACACAATAGCCTTAAATGAGCAAAACTCTATTATTTACCAAACCGTTCAAAAATTGTTTAAAGAATTGGGAAGCTTAGGAGACAAATACAACATTAATTGAGTTGAAAACCAGAAATCAACCCTATGCTCTCTTTGTGCAGAAGAGTACCTCTTCCACTCAGAAACAAAGAGCAAGTGGAAGTATAGCATATGAAGTCATTACTAGTGATCTCCAAGGTAGATAGCCCTTAAAAATGGTGAGTAGAGAGTGATGGTGGTCATTCTAATGAAAAAATACACATTGAGAATTGAAGCCACTTCATTAAAATGTCCTTCGAGAGATACACCTTCTTTCAAGGGTATACAAGACACTTGGTCAACGTTCAAGAGCTAATATGTTCAGTAAACTTGATGCCACAGTGTGTTTTAAGAAATCCCAATTTACTAAAAAAATCTTATCCACTGACTACATCTATAACTCCCATTGGATGTTAGCATTTCAATAAAATTACCAATTCGACATCTCTAGTGCTCCAGAGCAGTTTTCAGAATGAATGAATCAACCATAGAAGGTCTGAATAATGTCCTTTGTCAGATGGAAAATGTTTTTAATCTTTAAAGTAATCAGATAGAATGAAATACTCGATTTATGGGCAGTATTACAATGGTTTTGAACTGCTGGAATAACATTGAACTCACACAAACGTATGATAAATCGTTGAGCTTTGGGTTATAAGGTTTGTACTGTACACTCAAAGAGTTGAATTTCTTAATAATAATTAAGTGTATTAGTCTTAAGATACTAAAATAGATCTTGGCTATAAAAAATAATTAATTAATGGACAATCACCTTATGACAGGCCAAGTTGACTGATTGGCTCAGTTTTAGTTATAATTAATCAGTTTTGTTATCCCAGGAATTCCTGTAAAAAATTCATGAATAGTATATGCTTGCATTTGTTTCTTCTGTGCTAAACTATGTAAGTAGTTTCTCATCTTCAAACTAAAGTTAATCAATGTTGATTTTCAATTCAAAACCAGGAGATGGCTCTCATATGAGTGTGTGACCGTACGTACTTCAGATGCAGTTATATAAAATGAGAACTAAAACAGACCTTAAAAGACTCTGTTTATACTTGGTGATTATAACAAGGTAAATTACAAAACTAATATAAGTAGAACCAATAATTACATGAAAAAAGAATGCTGGTAAGTTCATTTATAATTGTTCCAGTAGAATTTTGCAAGATTGTTCATGTGTCATGTCCATGATCTGGTTAACTACATTCATAGATTGTTATTTGTGTCTTTATGTAAAATCAGATACTATGTCCCTTCAAATATCTTGTCATCATGTATATATATGTAATATATCAATTTATATTTAGTATTTTATAATAAAATCATTTACATGTAAAAAACTATTTGCAGAAAGAAATTGTTTATAGTCATGGAAAATAGTCAGATATGAAATTATGTTAGATGATTCCTTATTAACTGTCTTCTTAGTCATGTAGAAATGAGAGGGGAAGTGGCAGTTGTAATAAGTATCATCATTTGGCAAACATCAATTTGTGAAGAGGGAATTCATGCAGATAGTTTGATTTACTTTTTTAAAATACCATACAATGACTGTGTTGACAATTACTATTAATATTTGAGATATCTCTCTTCTTTTAATTCAAAAGTTTACATTCACATAAAAATCTATGGGAAGTTTGTCTTTTTATAGGTTGTATTGTCATAGAGTAACCCATTGATTAAACTGATTATTTGATTAGTGTAAAAATAACACTAACTTACTTTATCAATGATATTCATATCTGCTCCTTGCTCTATAATAACACCTTAGCTGCATTCAGTGTCCCACTTACATGCTAACATCAATGAGTATTTCCCATCCTAAAGAATAATATGATATAAATTAGAGTAATTAGAGAGAAGAAATTTGTAAAAACACCAAATACACATTTGTGTTTTAAACATAACAGGAGGTGAAAATCAATTAAATTATCTAACATAGCATTAAAATACCAAAATAACTTGATATCTATAAATTTTTGATGATGATCAACAATAAATGTACAAAAATAACAAATGTAGTTGACATACATAATAATGAATTGCTGGTATTGGTGAATTGTCATTATGATGTTTTTCAATAACCTCAAATTTATGAAGCCTGGTATTAATTGTATACAATACTTGATACATGAACCACCCCCCCCCCCCCCCCCCAAAAAAAAGCATTAGTACAGACACTAACCTATACCAAATCAGAGAAGTAATTCAACGGCAAAGAATTATAATTAAAAATAAAAATTGATGTTGTGGATGTTGATATTATTTATCAACTAACACAGGTAGTGATGATCAACATAGCAATTATTACTTACATCTCAATTTTTAAGGACACTTGAATTAGAGTAATTGGCATTAAAAAAGAAACTAAAACAATGTTGCTGAAAGTTTATAGATTTATAGAAAGAAAACTTTATTTTCTCTGAATGTAGAAAAATTCATAAGTAATGTCTACTATTGATAATTTTTAATATAACGTTAATTAACAGCATAAGTTGACAACATAACACTTATTACTTGTGTTATGGTCAGACATAACGTATTCTTAAGTAAATGATAGTTATAAAATGAAAAGAATATTATAATGTAGTATCAACAATAGAGTTGACTATAATTTTTCAATGAATATGTGTAATTATTATATGGATATAGTAGTTAAAAAACTGTCAACAGAAGGAGTGATTCACAAAACAGTTTCATTTCATTGAAATTGTACATATAAACAGATATTATGAAAAACCAATGTGTATCCTAGTTATACCCTAACTTCTCTTTAATAACATAGCTTGTTACTACACACAAATGTCTGTCCAACTGTCACTTCAAAATTTTTCCTTTTTTCTAATCAGTACTAGTCTCAGATAAGTTTGTCAGTGGAGATAATCTTTTACTGATATGCATTAAGTATAAGAGATGATTGTAGTCTTAAATAGCAAACTATTCAGAAAACTCTACTCTACCCTCTGTTTGTTTGGTCAAATTCATTTATTCAAGCTTTGTGTCTTGTTCTAATGTTATATTTTTCATACTCAGTTGAAGTATTTGCCTCTTTATGAACTACACCCTACTACTCCAATTCAGCTGGATAGTCAATCCACCAATAGACTTGAATAATTCCAGTCACTTTTCTTTTGCAAAATATGGCACAGTTAAAGAAGTAGGCTTATATATGTGATTGCCATAATAAAGAAAATTCACATCATAGAGATATATTATTATTTTATGTAAAGACAAGACTTCTCATGACTTGATGTCTTAATTCTTGCACAATACCATAAAGCTATCCCTCGTTAGATATCTACCTCTTGATCTTTGTTATGTCACACTACCAATGCATTTATTTACTTGGAACCAATTGCAATATAACTATTGGTATTGATAATAATTATTATTCAACAATCTTCATAATATGTCATGTAATTGACCATTTATTTCAATCCATAGCTCTCCTAGGCTGATGAGGCTGTGAATTTAACAAGTACTAACTGACATGTATGTACACAATATTACAAGATTTTTTAATAATGATTACAAGAAGTGGGAGTCTTTTACCCAAAAATCTAGTGATAAACTGTAGACCTACTCACAACTTACACTTCAAGATTCTATTAATGTGTATCTATTAATGACATTTATCACCTTATTATGGTTTAGTTTTTCTTTTGTCACTTTTCACTCAATTGTCCAGCAGTTAACCTTATTTTTACGTGACTTTGAGCCACTACCAAAACTTAAGGTTCTGTGGTAGTTAAAGAATATTTAAGATGTACTTAACATATATGTGTATAAAATGGCCTAATATGATGTGATATATTCATTGCAGTGCTGGCATTAAGTGACTGACAGGGTTAATGATAAGCATACTAAAAAATATCTACAGGTACACATTTGTTTCTTATCTTTGTATGTTAAAAGTATGTAAGTAGTTGCTCATCATAATATTAAAGTTAAATAATGTTTGCTCTTCTTTTCTGAATGAAATATATGGCATACTATGGCTGCAGTTGTAGTAATTGACCACACAGAAAACACAAAAAGCTATTATGAAGATGATGAGATGTCTAAAAAGTCATACTTTATGTTGAACAAATACAAGAGTGATAATGACAGATAAGGATATTTTTGAAAGATCAGTATTTGGTAATGAGTTTCCAGATTACTTTGTTGCCTCTTCATATTTTACTGACATTACGAAGAGAAATGAGTTGCAGTGTGATGAACACAAATGTGTCCTTGATTGGTTCAAAAGATTGTTCAAAGTGAGAACTAAAGTATATAATGAATTATTTTAAAACTTGTTACAATGAGTTGGTTTCGCTTTGTTATTGCTTATTATAATTGAAAAAGCACCCAACTCATCACCAATGGGTGCAAGCTTTCTGATTTACATTAGGTGAGAGAACTATGAATACGTTGGAATGTATAAAATCAAAAAGTGAAGAGTATATGCTCAAAAGCTTCACTTCATCTGTGAGAATGGCCACATAGACCTTGTTCATAAATGCATATCATACATGCTGGACCTTATCTTGGACACACATACTTCATTGTCATTGACGCTCATTCAAAATGGATAGACGCTTATATTGTTAATTCTACATCATCTGGAACAACTATTAAGAAACTGAAACATCTTATCTTGGACACATATACTTTATCTCAGTGATGCCCATTGAAAATGGATAGGTGCTTACATTGTTAATTCTACATCATCTTGAATAACTATTGAGAAACTGAAAAAAATCTTTGCTACACACAGAATCCCAGATCAAATTGTCTCTGATAAGGCACTGGTTTTTATAGCCAAGGAATTCAAATGTTTTTTTATGGACCAGAATGGAATCAAGCATACCTTAAGTTTACCGTACCACCCATCTTTCAATGGTTTGGCTGATCATGCGGGCATGATTTAAACCTTTAAACATGGAATTAGTAAGTTAGAGGGTAGTATACAAGATGGAATTTCTACCTTTCTCTCCAACTATCGAATCATTCCACAGACAAGTACAGGGATATCACCGTCTGTATTGTTGATGGAAAGGAAGGTTGATGCTTGATTTGATCTAATACATCTTGATATTGCAAAAAAAGGTGTCTCAGAAACAAGACAAGAGGTAGCCTGTTTACCAGAGCTTGCACATTTAAAGTTGGAGACAGACTGTATGTTCGTAGAAGTATGGGACCACATAAATGGATCCCCGTGGCAATTACTGAGGTGATAAGACCATTTGTTGTATCAAGTTTAAGACTCATTAGGTAATATCTTCCACAGTCACATCGATCATTTCAGGTTTCGTCACAACTCTGACAATCAACTGATATTGGTAAACTGATGACTATGACAATTGGTCATTTTTAGTTCTCTCACAGACCCTAGTTTAATAAATTTGAATTGTCTTCAGCACCATTATGCTCAGCATCATGGAAAGAATCTCAACTATTACTTCACTTTGTCAGAAAGTCTCAGAACTCTAAACCCGTTGATCATTATGTCCCCCTAATATGACCATAATCGGAAGGATGTGATAAAAATTTAGAACCTTATTACTATATATTTTGCTGTGTGAACCCATACAACATAGTGTGTACTTATACTTTTAGGGTCTGTCTGCTCAGTTGTTGTTTGTTGTTAATGTTGTTCTTGTTATTGTTGTTTTTTGGTTCATAGTCTTTACTTAATTGTTGGTTGTATTTTTATATAATATAGTTATGATACCTCAGGTAGGTTACAACATATATACACCCCCTCTCCTCTCTAATGGAGACTATAGGAAAGCCCCTGTGTGCTTGATGTTATTGTTTCACATGGATATATATTCTCAGTAGATCAAGAGAACAACCTCACTAATAAATAATCCAAGCAAACATGATAGAAGTGGTCAATATATTTATTATCAATTTTTAAGACAAATGTAGCCACATGACCCTAGTCATGATCACTTGGCACTTTTTTCCCTATATAAGCATCAAGCTCACATATAACTTGTCATAATATCTGCCCTTATCCAGATTTTTTATCTATGATCACTTAGCTTTTTTGACATATACTGTTTCATTTTGCAATTGAACATCCTTTCAATTGATACATTCCCTCATGTATGCTTTGTTCTTTACTAGGTATAAATATTTTGTAGGTATTATTATTTGTATATGTAAGAATGGTTCTACTATTGTAGTTTACTATATGTTTGTTGCGTAAATCAATACAATACTATTGAAACCCCATTGTCCTATATTAATGTGTGAAATGTCATGTATCCAATAACTAAAACTCTCTAGAAAGTTCTTTATAATTCTGTATTTAAGTAGATATGTTGTCATGCTTGTCAGTTGGTCTAATAAGTGTCATTTTGTGCTTTTTTGTTTATGCTAAATTGTAAACAATATTACATTAAATAGTGGCAGTTGTTTAGATCTAAGAGAGATGGATAATTAAGATCCATTCAACTTTAAGAACCTAGACAACTAGCTTGTACATACATTTGTAAATTCAACTTGGAACAGGTCTTTCTGACCAAGTAAATGAGAGACATGTTAGTACTTTACTTATATTGTTTAGTTTACTTGCATATACTGTTGTACCAATTAATTCACTCTGTAATATAATTGTATCCACATTTTTGTTTTTAGTGTATGACTCCATAACATGTAAGTTTATTTGTTGCTCTTGGAAGCTTAAGTCATATTAAAATAGAATGTACAAAATGAACATGTTCTTACATGGATACATATAATGTAAAGGATCTGGAAAAAGGAACCATTTCAAAATTAGAAAACTGTCAATCCAATTGTTTCATTCAAATAGTTGTTTTAACAGACATTTTGTATCAACCATTGTATTAAAATTTGTAATACTGTACTTTCTAGATACAAAACTTTAATATGATTCTTACACAATATAACTGTACGCTCTAGCTAAAAAATATGTTTCTTGTTATAAAAAATAGCTGTAACATGATGAAACAGTTAATGAACGAATGATATTTTGAGCATTTTATGTCTACAGATCACTGGAAGCTATACATATATATATATAGAGTTATATCAAGATCTAAACATTCCTACGTTATATTGATTATACTGGGCATTCCAGTAAACATAAGTGAAGTGATGTTGCTAGTGTTCACAGTTACAAACAATATAAATACCCCACAAACAGTATTTTCATTGATTTATAATAAGCTATTAATCATACTTAGTCTACTATTTATGAACTGATACAATCTTCATAATCTTTCATACCTTAGCGACAGTAGTAATGTCAGCACCATTAGAAATCAATACTTTGATGAATCTCTGGACATTATTGGAGGCTGCAAAATGTACATGCAGTCCAGTCATACTGTAGTAATAAACAAGAAGCAACTACAGATAATTTCACTAACGGGTACTAGTGACAATAATACATTCATGATTTTAATGATTTCATGTAAACATCCACTATGTGATGTGGTCAAGATGATACAAAATTATACAATTATGTTCATGTATATCTAGTTACTACTGTAAGACCTAACTATACTGCATTTACTCTAAACTTTAATAAAAAACCTTAAAAACAAAAAAACTAAAAAAACTAAATCTGTAAATAAATCTGTATAACCACAAGAATAACTTAACATAATTGTGCTAGAGAACCTCTGCTAGTTGTATGAATAGAAAGAATACTTTCAAATATAAGGAGACAGAATGTCACAAGCTGAAAACTAATTATAAAGTAGTCATTCTTTATAAATACAAACAGTAAATTGGATATGTTCTGTGTTTATTATGTTACTATATTAATAGTCTATATATTTTACAGGAAATATGGAGACTTAATTTTCAGGGATTACAGTACTAGTCTAAGCCAGATGTTGGTCTGCAAGGGAAGGAACATTTGGACAACACGGCATTCAAAGTTGGGCAAGTATAAAGTCAATATTGCTGAAAACAAAAAAAAAAAAAGATCACATGACTTCCTGTTATAAAGTTTCAGTTACCTTTCTTTTGCTTTATTTTATACAAAAACTCAGTTATAAGATAACTGTTACTTTTCTTTGTTCTAGTTACAAAAGTATTTCTTCATCTTAGTAATGAATTCAATCATGGTTGCTTTCTTATACCAACAAATGGCATGGCACTGATCAAGAAGGATCACTGTTACTAAACTATAATGATATATATATAGAAAATGAAAGATGGCCCAAAGCTTCTATCATTGCTTACATTGTGTAAATTCTTTAGAATAGTTCATTATACACCTAATGTTACTAACACTAGTATCAGTTTGTTATAAGCAGTACTGATACTAAAGCTGTATATAAGAATGTAATACAACATAACAAAAATATTATTCTTACTTTGTTATAGACTGTCTTATATTAACATAAACTAACATATGCTTATTACAGATGACTATTATTAAATTGATGTTGCCTTGTAATGTTACTTGACACACACAAGTGTTAACTTACACTCTTCAGGATAAGCCATTATTAATTATAAAGTAAAGAGAAAAACAAATCAATCAACAACATTCTATACTTTGAAATCTGAATGACAATGTGAGACAGTTATTGTTTTGTTTGTTTTATTCAGAATAAATGTAACATCTCCATTTTAAAGTGGGGAATATTAAAGAAGTAATTTTTAAATAAAGGAATCCAGACAATCACTTTAATCATCTCCATAATCCAAATTTTACACAAGTCTCAATACTACACAAATGTCAAGCTTATTCTAAAATAGGATGAATTTAGTGCCACTCTCCTGCACAAACGTTGTCGGGCAGAAACAAACAATGTGGGAATATATTTTATCTTTATATGGGTGATTTTCAACCATTTGACATGAGCTATACGTTAACATTTGTCATTGTACTTGCACTTGACTTTGATATTAGCTTTAAATCATGTCGAAGGAAAGACTCACTGACAATTCCAACTCTGAGAGGTGTCTCACACTTGTATCAATACCTGAATAGTCACCCAGTGCGCAACAATTGCATTTGACTTTGGTGAGCGTGATTTGCTACTGAGAAAAAGCTCTCCATTAACAAATACTTGTTTCATTCTAATAAAAACAAGAAGGTTGAATGTCATATTCTGAGGAGTCATCTGAGGAGTATAGAACAATTTTACATTTTTTTAGATTTTTAAAATCCCGTATCATCAAAAACTCTTTCAGCTAATGGATTAACATTGGGGTTGTAGTAGCTTTTCATTGTGTAGTTCAAGCATTGAAACTGGACAAGTGTGTGTAACTAGTTTTGCTTCAAAATAGCAATTCCTTCAGTGGCAGTCTTCGTCAACAGAATTATGAATATTACTTGCTTGAAATTTATGAACACATAGATGCTACATCATAAAATTCACTATCACAATCTCTACCAGTACACTCTAGAGTGTCCAAAATATTTGTAAGTTGTTAACTTAGAAAACCATTGTTTTTCAGTTCAGGGCAAGCCATATTAATGATGACATCCCTCCATTATTCCATTGTATCTTTCAAAGGAGAAACACCAAAAAGTAGGAAAGGGCCATAATAAAAATACATTCTTTCGAATGAACAAGCCTATGTGCATATTTTGGTGTACATTTTTCATCTCCATACAAATGGTTGAACTCTTTAAAAATTTTTGAAGCAAAGAATGGCTTTGATTTACTTTGCCTTAGTTTACACAGATTTGACAAAGTAATTTACAAGCATTCAACAAACAATGACCAACCATTTAAAGTGTCTTTGTGGTAAAAAACACCATAAAGAGCATAGAGTGAATAGATAAAAATCAGTGTTACACTGGTCAGGCTGTAAATGTTGCAAATCCAAATTCAATTTTTTCTTGGAATTCTACCAATGTTGGGTTGGTGGATTTAGTGAATCAACATCCTTTTCTTTTTTGTAAAGTTTCAAAATCATGGTGTTAAGAACTTTTGCTTTCTTTTCCATACCTTAGCTGAATGCTTATCAATCCGAGAAATATGTTGTGCATAGGATCTATGGTATGAAAACGAATAATATCAAAATGTGGAGAGTTAGTAGCACTGAGTATCTCACCCCAGTACACTGTTTTCTTTTCAAAGCACGAAGATTAGCAGTGTTGAGCTTTTTCAAACAAGCATAGCATTTGCTAGGTGATCAAAGGCTGACAAGCTTCCCAATTCTCACAGTCCATAAACAGAAAAAGTCTGTTTTTTGACCAAAAATAGATACTGGTGGGAATGAATTTAGGCATTTATAAGCAACCCCTTTTCAGCATTGTAAGATAAAAAATCCCACTACGTTTCATGTCGCTGGTAAGTCTTAACCAGCCACAGTAATAAGGGTACGAACTGTTGTGGAGTCAAATAAAAAATTTGAATTTGATGCATGCCTTTATAGGTTTTTTTCACATAAAGGTGAGAAAACTTAATTCCCTTTTGGGTTCTTTTTGGCCAGGAACATTCCTATAATAAACTAGGAAATTGACTGCTCAGATGAGGATGTTTTGGAAACCCAAATAAATTTCCCCAAAAGTACTCTTTT